>NC_090255.1:7826260-7906260 GCF_037325665.1 Littorina saxatilis
CCTGCCATCTGCCATCAGCAGATGTCTTTGCTCTGACAGGATGCCCTATGCTGCAGACCTTCCTTTTCTCGCTCAAGGAAGCAACAGAACAAACCAGGCAAGCCAGTCAACCAGTGGCAACAGTACAAACCAGGCAAGCCAGTCAACCAGTGGCAACAGTACAAACCGGACAAGCCAGTCAACCAGTGGCAACAGTAACTGTTGCCACTGGTTGACTAGTTTGAACTGTTGCCACTGGTTGACAAGTTCAAGTTCAAATTCAAGGTTGACTGGTTTGTCTGATTTGAACTGTTCAACGTTGACGTCGACGTTGGACTCTTGGTGGAAGGAGATTAAGCCTGACCTTGACCGCCACATGTCCGATGAAGTCCACAGTTGTCTTCTGGCCAGGTTTGTTTCATAAACATATGTTTTGTTTGGCAATCTAGGTTCCCTTTTGCAATTGCGAGTCCTAAAAGCAACTACTGTGGAGCACAAAAGCACACAGTGAAGACTTGTTAAAGTCCACATGCTCCTTTTGCTATGATTTTATGCTATTGCAGCACTGTGTTTACTATTGCCGGAGTGATGTACAGTCACCAAGTCCCAATGATTTATGCCCCCCTCTGGCATTTCCCATCTGTAAACAGGAAGGGGTATTCATGTGTCGATAAACACCCAGAAACCAAACACAAAAACACCCATTTGTAGTGTTTGAGAATCTGTTACCATCTAAGGGAAGCAACTGCTACTAATGTGTTAAGTAACTAACGAGAGTTAGTTCGCTTGTTACACACACTGATCATCTTCATGGCTGACAATAAACACAGCTTGCCCCCTCAAACCATCGTTTGTCGGCTTTATCGTGTACATGCATGGTGAACGTGTATCCACCTTCATCACAGACATCATATTGGCGACGAGGTAAATTATTTTACATACATATCGGACGGTTCTACCTTGTGCAAGAACTTTGTAATTTCACTTTTCTGACTTGCCACGTGCTTCTCAACTTCCAACATGGCTGAACAGTTATCTGCACTACCTACTTATCCTTCGTTTGACTGTTCGTCTGATGGCGTGTCTATCAGATGGAGCAAGTGGATCGTAAGACTAGAGAACCTGTTCGTTGCATTCAACATTGCCAACGACCAGAGGAAGAAAGCGTTGCTGCTTACGTACGCTGGGAACGATCTGAATGACATTGTGGACTCTTTTCCAGCTGCTGATCTGACCCCTCGGGATGATGAGACTCACTTCCAGAAACTTGTTGATCGTATCAATGAACATTTTAACCCACAGATCAACAGAGAGTATCAGGTTTTTACCTTCAGACAGCTCACGCAAACATCTGACAGTGTTGACATTTTTTATCAACAGCTGAAACGACATGCCTCTCTCTGTAACTTTGCCAACATTGAATCTGAAATTAAATCGCAGCTGATAACCGGTTGCAAAGTGAACAAGGTGCGAGAGAAGGGCCTGAGCAACCCAGGAATAACACTGTCTGACCTCCTGCAGTATGCCCGCACATTGGAGTTGACTGCTTCTTACTCAAGAAAAATGCATGAAGACAGTGCAGTTAACCGACTCCATCGTTCAGCTACATTAAGCCAGCATCAGCCTGATCGACGTCATCACCAGCCCCGCCGTAGTCAAGCCTCACACCGTCATAACCAGCCAACCGAGCACTGCAAAAACTGTGGTGGTACATGGCCGCATGAGAAGGGACAGCATTCGTGCCCTGCTTTCAACAAACAGTGCCGCTCCTGTGGAAAATTCAACCACTTCTCATCTGTCTGCCGTTCCAGTCCACGCAACACGGCAAGATCAGGGACAGGTGGAAGGGGCAGTGCATTCTCTTCCTCCTCCTCCCAACAGCCTCGCTCTATTAAGCACAAGCCCAAACCTGTTCACCACGTTGAGCAACATGGTGAATGTGACAACAACGACGCTTCGTTCATCGACGACGGCAATGACGCAGACACTGAGTACGTCTTCACTGCAAACGGCAACTCGGATCAACTGCCACGCTTCAAGGTCTACCTCAACGGACAACAGACAACCTTCCTTGCTGATTCCGGAGCTACAGTCAATCTGCTATCACGGACAGATTATGAAAGTCTTACACCCAAGCCAGCGCTCAGCCCGTCAAACGTGAGAATCTCTGCGTACGGCAATCAACACTCCATCCGTGCGTTTGGACAGTTTTGCGCTGAACTACACACTGACCCAGCATCCTGCTCAGCCACGATATGTGTTGTTCCAGGCAATGAGAAACCCATCCTGAGCTGGTCAACCTCGCAAACACTCAAGCTGCTGACCACCGTCCACTGCATCGAGCACAAAACTCAGCAAGAGAACCAGCTTGGTAAACTCAATGATCGACAGATCAAACTCCACATCGACGAGACGGTACAGCCTGTCGCTCAGCACTACCGTCGTGTTCCCTTTCATGTCCGCAAGCATGTGGAAGAACAAATCCGAAAGGATGAAGAACTTGGTGTCATCGAGAAGGCAACTGGTCCAACACCATGGGTATCTCCTATAGTTGTGGTGCCTAAACCCAAGTCTCCAGGCAAGGTACGCGTGTGCGTCGACATGCGTTCTGCAAACAAGGCCATCAGGAGAGAACATCATGCTACCCCAACACTTGATGAACTGAAAACCATGCTCGCAGGTGCTAAAGTTTTCAGCAAGCTTGACCTGAACCAAGGCTACAACCAGCTAGAACTAGCTGAGGAGTCACGCTACATCACGACGTTCTCCACACATCTTGGTCTCTACAGATACCGACGCCTCTTCTTTGGTGTGAACTCCGCAAGCGAGATCTTCCAAGAAACCATCAGGCAAGTACTGTCTGGCCTCAAGGGTGTCGTAAACATCAGCGACGACATTCTCTGCTACGGTACGTCACAGCAAGACCATGACAACCTACGCGCTCTCATGCAGCGTCTCCGTGAGAAAGACCTCACTCTCAACACTGACAAGTGTGAGTACAACAAGAAGTCGCTTGAGTTCCTTGGTCATATCTTCGGGGAAGACGGCATCACCCCAAGCCAAGACAAGCTCAAGACCATTCTTGAACTGCCAACACCAACCAACGCATCTGAAGTAAGAAGTCTTCTCGGCATGATGAACTTCTGTGGTGCACACTTCATTCCAAACTATGCAACACTCACCCATGAACTCCGTCTGCTGACAAAGAAGACAACACCATGGTCGTGGAATGAAAAGCATGACGCAGCCCTCGGAACGCTGAAAGCAGAACTCAGCAAAGCAACGACTCTTGCTTACTTCAATCCAGGAAAACCGACAGAGATCTACACCGACGGCAGTCCTGTAGGCATCTCTGCAGTCCTGACCCAAGACAAGCACATCATCCAGTTTGCAAGCCGAGCGCTCACTCCAACAGAACAAAGATATTCACAGACAGAACGTGAAGCACTCGCCATCACATGGGCCTGTGAGTATTTCCACATCTACCTGTTTGGTGCTACATTCACTGTCTACACTGACCACAAGCCTTTGGTCAGCATGTTCAACAACCCTCGTGCTCAACTCTCTGCTCGTGTTGAACGCTGGGTACTGAGAACACAGCCCTACGAAATGACTGTTCAGTACCGACCTGGTTTCGACAACCCCGCCGACTATCTGAGTCGACATCCAGTCCAACAGCATCCCAGCAGCAGAGAAGAGAAGATCGCAGAAGAGTATCTTCACTACGTTGTCGACACGTCCACTCCAAAAGCCATGACGTTAGACACAGTCATCTCAGAAACAGCGAAAGATGTCACCCTTACGGCAGTGATCAACGCAATCCTTACCAGTGACTGGGAAGCCAAAGACGACGTTGACACAAAAACTTTCAGAACCCTCTACTTGTGTCGTTCAGAACTCTCACTCAGTCACAACGCATCAGTTCTACTCAAGGGTACACGCATCGTTCTCCCAGAGTCTCTTCATCTTCAAGCTGTGAAAGTCGCTCACACTGGACATCAAGGCATCGTCAAGACAGTCGCCCTGCTTCGAGAAAAGGTTTGGTTCCGAGGAATGCAAGAGACTGTTGAGAAAGCGGTGAAAAACTGCTTAACCTGTCAAATCTCCACTCCCACACCAGCCAGAGAACCGCTGAAGATGTCTCCACTGCCCACAGCACCTTGGTCTGAACTGAGTGCTGATTTCGGAGACGCACCCAATGGAAACATTCTCCTTGTCATCACAGATGAATATTCCAGATTCACCGTTGTTGACATTTTGCAATCAACATCCAGCCGGAGTGTGATTCCACGTCTCGACAAGATCTTCGCAGAATACGGCATACCAGATGTTCTGAAGACAGACAATGGCCCACCATTCAACAGCCACGAGTTCGCGACATACGCAACACACACCGGGTTCAAGCACAGGAAGATCACCCCCCTGTGGCCCCGTGCAAATGGAGAAACGGAACGCTTTATGCGTACCATCAAGAAGACTGTCAAAGCCGCCCATGCACAACAGCTGAACTGGAAACAGGAAATGTACAAGTTTCTTCTTGACTACAGAACAACTCCACACTGCACAACTGGTGTCGCCCCTGCTACTGCCCTCTTTGGTCGCAACATCAAGAACAGACTACCACAACTCCCACCGCAGCAGCCAGCGGACGCAAAGATGAGACAACAGGATGCCCGCGCCAAAGGCAAGATGAAGCTCTACGCAGA
Organism: Littorina saxatilis; assembly: GCF_037325665.1. NCBI lineage: Eukaryota > Metazoa > Mollusca > Gastropoda > Littorinimorpha > Littorinidae > Littorina > Littorina saxatilis. The sequence continues at coordinate 7,830,946 of NC_090255.1, forward strand.
CAACAAGAACTATGTCAAACCAAGCAACCTTCAGATTGGTGATTCTGTTCTCATCAAGGACACTTCCATTAAGAAGTCTACTCCTCCATTCAACCCAACACCCCCACTGTTGTGTCAAAGAACGGTTCTATTATCTCTGCGTGCCGAGGAAACAAGATAATCACGCGAAACAGCAGTTTCTTCAAACGCTCCCCCAGACATCCAACTCCTTCAGAAACAAATGACGCTGAAGCTGAAACTGAAGCTGTTACTCTTCCTCACACAGATGAACCAAACTCGCAACATGCACACAACAAGCAAAACCAAAACGCACAAAACACACATACTAACGTCACACCAACTCCACGTCGTTCGCACAGGGAAAAACATTTACCTACCAAACTGCAAGATTTTGTTCTGACTTGAACGTTGAACTGACTGATGTTTTGTAAAATCATTTTATTTCTGGTGCCTGTGCAGACATTTTATTTTCAAGATTTTCCGTCAAGTGCCTATTGTGTCGTTTTATTTCACATTGCTGTTTAGCATCATTTCACAGTATTTTTGGGTAACACGTAAATTCAGTTTTGTTTTGTTTTTCTTTAATGAGAAGGGAAGATAAGTACACTAATTTCTTCTTTCATTATCATTATTTTGTTAGTACTTACAAAATTCATAAGGCTGAAGCATTACTTCATAAGATTTGGAGTGAGAACACTTTTCTTGTTGAATGTAAAGTTAAACATTTCTAGTCAGCATTACATTTCTACTTCTAGGCATCATTCTTTAATCTTCAGGAGAAGATATCATTTCTTATCATTTTGCTTGTCCAGTTATCCATTTTGTAATTTTGGATTTTACTTCTTAAAATTCAAGAAGGGGAGAGATGTAGTGTTTGAGAATCTGTTACTATCTAAGGGAAGCAACTGCTACTAATGTGTTAAGTAACTAACGAGAGTTAGTTCGCTTGTTACACACACTGATCATCTTCATGGCTGACAATAAACACAGCTTGCCCCCTCAAACCATCGTTTGTCGGCTTTATCGTGTACATGCATGGTGAACGTGTATCCACCTTCATCACAGACATCATACCATTAACAAGCCAGAATCCTCGATAGCTCATAGGTTGATATGCTACACTTTGTGGGAACTACTTTCAGCCATTAAAACGTTCTGAACGCTCAAGTGTACGAAATATACATCTCTGGACAAGACACAAACCTACCGCTCTTAAACTAACAACAACAGGGTTTGAACACACGAAATCAGACGGTCGCAATGTAATCCCAAGCGGAAAGTCGTGGGTTTGAATCCCGTCCGCGACTGGTGGGTTAAAGGTGGAGATTGTTCCGATCTCCCAGGTCAACTTAAGTGCAGACCCGCTATTGCCTTATCCCCCTTCGTGGGTACACGCAAGCACAAGACCAAGTACGCACGGAAAAGGTTTTTTGATTTATGTCAGAGTTTGGTGGGTTATAGAAACACGAACATTCCCAGCATGCTTTCTCCGAAAGCGGCGTATGGCTGCCAAAAGGGTGGGGTAAAAACGGTATTACACGTACATGGGGGTTTCAGCCCATGAACGCAGAAGAAGAAGATAAAGAACACATGAAATCCAGTATAAAATCAATGAGTTCGGTCGTTTTCTGAATTGAAATCTACCTTGTCACGGTGTGTCAACTGATTCCGTTCATCCACCGGATGTTTCCGTTCATCCGCAGGATGTGTCCGTTCATACAGCCTCATTTTCGTCACTTGCTTCGGGAAAAACGTTGTGGTAAGTCGTGTGGGCAGCGCGCTTGTGTGATATTGAAAGAATAAGGTAGCGAAATGGTTGGGCTATGTGTACGATAAGTACCAAGGTGCTAGTGAATCCTAATAATAACACACGCGGGCCGAACGTGGCAAAATTGCCTGATTTTTTTTACATTTTCTTGTTTTTCTCGCTCTGTTATCGAATCTGACCCCTGATTTGCACATGATCACCAAAACCATTGCCTGTTACGACATTTCGCTTGAACAGAAGTTTATAGAAACCCATGGCTTTTGTACAATCACTTGTCTTTTGAAAACATGCAGATTCCGTTCATACCCCATGTTTCCGTTCGTACAAAAGTGCATGTTTCCCTTCGTACGAAAAGCGTTTCCGTTCATACACATTCGTTAGATCAGAGTGAAACAGGCCCCCACTACAAGTTCTGTGTATTCCAATCGTCTTCAAATAGCACAAAGTACGAATGCGTGTGATATTGGACCTATGTGAACCATAAGATGAATTGAATTTGCATAAATCAGTTTTGTGTCCGTTCGTACTGATTTTGACGGGAAAATGTGTCCGTTCGTACCACTTTCATCAAATTGTTTCCGTTCGTACGCTTTTCATGACGTTTGTGATTTTTGGTAGAAAGCTTGTGCAATTAGCATTTTAGAACCCCTAATTCGACTTATGTATAACCCATAATGCATGTTGTTCATGAGTGCAACAACACGCGACTGTGGCTTTTCTGGTGCAATACCATCCCTGTTTAAAATCTTACTGAAGAGCAAACATTTTGATAAGTGTGTCTTCGTCCAGTTTCCTTACACAATGTCATTTCAAAGATCTGAACTTGTGTGAAACCTGTTCAAAATATGTACTCTTTATTTCTTCAAATTTCAGATGTGCCACTCAGAAAAAAAGCAGATGCTGTGTGCTACAATCGTTATAATCAGGTGATAGGTCAACACATTATTAAATGTATCTTACGAATAGCAATTTAACAAAACAAAACTAACACTTGTTTTAGTGAGGGAATACGAAAGGTAGGGTTACCTGTTTGCATAACTTTTTGTTTGTTCGTTCGTTAGTTTGTTTGCTTATTTGTTTGTTTGTATTTGCGTTTGTGTGAGTGTTTAGACTCAGTGTGCTTAAGAAGCGAATCTTTCTTTCGAAAAACCTGGCCACACTGCTTGCAGCTATACGTCTCCGGGACGGCTTGCGGTGAGCAGCTGGCGACATGCCGATTGAGGCTTTGTTTGAACTGGTATTCTTTATCACAATAGGCGCATGTGTAGAGTTTGACACCCTCATGGCGGCTGATGTGGGCATGATAATCCCCTTTGATTCGAAAGCCCCTTTTGCCGGTGTCACATGTGTAGGCCCAGCCTGGGTCTGCTGCATGCTTGTTTTCTGCATGTATATTTACGTTTCGCTTGGTTGCAAAGATTGCTCCGCACTGATCGCACACATGGTCCTTCTTTTTTAGTGGTGTGCTGGTGGCAAGCGCCGTTGGCTCTGTACTGACCAGGGATCGCGTTTACGCACGATTTTTGCGTATTTGACGCATTTTAAAAGTCGCTGACGCGTTTTTTTCGCCGCGCCGCGTAAGCCATACGCAAAAATATTGTAACTTTTTCTTGTCTTCACGCAGCGCTTTTGCTCTGACTTAATAATCACCCGATCCTGAAACTGACTATAGGGCTCGAGAAGTGACGACACACATGAAATCTGCGCGTCAAAACTAAAGTCCGTTTCTTTTTGCATCGAAGTATCGCAAGCGAACGTAACGAGGGTATTACCAGATAATGTCTAGTCGGATAATGAAACAGACATTAGCTGCTCTCCCATCTCGCGCTTCCAAAAGGCGGAAAGTGTGTCTAGTCGTATTAGAGCGGGAAACAAACTCGCAAGGCCCGAAGGTTGGAGACAGCAGGGGTGTTATTCGACAGGCGTGCGCGGAGTTCGACAGGAAAACTCGCCGTATTTAGGTAAGGAGTGTCTTTAAGTCTTTCGTGCGTGTTTTGTTTGTGTCTGTACGTGTTTTCGTAGTACGCAAAAATATTGGTCCGTGACGCGTTTTTTTCGTTTTGTTGCGTATGACTTACGCGTTTTTAAAAAAAGCTAGCGCGATCCCTGACTGACTTCAACGTTGCCACTGATGTCCAGTGTACTGGCGTTGGTTACTGCCTCCTCAAGAACGGAAAGATGCACAGCCATCTGAAAGTAATCTAAAAACAAGAGGCGAAGCCTTCAAGGCTCACGTAAGAAATAGACAAACAGTAACACAAACTCAATCACTCCGTCACACATACACACACACACACACACACACACACACACACACACACACACACACACACACACACACACACACACACAGTAAGCATAGGTGACACTGTGCAAGAAAGCGAGACACTAGATCTAGATCTGTCTGTCTGCATATAGCCTACTTACAGGGACACGACTACCAACTAGTCTCGGCCCGCTCAAAATAATAATGACCGAGACTTTCAGTAATTCCTTCGCGTGACGTCTAACCCTCTTACGCCATAATGTGACGTCTTCAAATGACGAAATGTTAAAGTTTCTACTGACATACACACGCACGCACACACGCACGCACAGACAGACAAAGTTACGATCGCATAGGCTACACTTACGTGAGCAAACAAGTCGCGTAAGGAGAAATTACTACATTTAGTCAAGCTGTCAAACTCACGAAATGAAACAGAAGGCAATACAGCTTCGTCAATCGCCGTGACAAGGAAAAAGCTCACTTTTCACGTGCAAAACGAGGGGAAATTGACAAGCCGGTAAAGCGCGGTAGCTTCTATTGCGCGAAGCAGGAAAGTACGCTTTTCTGTATTCTTTTTAATTTGCTGAGCTTGTTTTTGTATTCAAACATAACATATCTATATGTTTTGGGAATCAGCAAACAATAGAGAATAAGATGAAATCATTCTTGGATCGATTTTAGCATTTTCAGATTTTGAATGACCAAACTTCTTTTAAATTTGTTTAAGCTTTGAAGCTGAAATGCAATCCCATGCAAAGCAGGCAACACTACATAAATCAATCTTCGTTCTTACCAAAACACCCAGAAAGCTGCGTCACGGAACACATTACTGAAAAGCGTACGAACGGAAACAATTTGATGAAAGTGGTACGAACGGACACATTTTCCCGTCAAAATCAGTACGAACGGACACAAAACTGTTTTATGCAAATTCAATTCATCTTATGGTTTTACCGTTTACATAGGTCCAATATCACACGCATTCGTACTTTGTGCTATTTGAAGACGATTGGAATACACAGAACTTGTAGTGGGGGCCTGTTTCACTCTGATCTAACGAATGTGTATGAACGGAAACGCTTTTCGTACGAAGGGAAACATGCACTTTTGTACGAACGGAAACATGGGGTATGAACGGAATCTGCATGTTTTCAAAAGACAAGTGATTGTACAAAAGCCATGGGTTTCTATAAACTTCTGTTCAAGCGAAATGTCGTAACAGGCAATGGTTTTGGTGATCATGTGCAAATCAGGGGTCAGATTCGATAACAGAGCGAGAAAAACAAGAAAATGTAAAAAAAATCAGGCAATTTTGCCACGTTCGGCCCGCGTGTGTTATTATTAGGATTCACTAGCACCTTGGTACTTATCGTACACATAGCCCAACCATTTCGCTACCTTATTCTTTCAATATCACACAAGCGCGCTGCCCACACGACTTATCACAACGTTTTTCCAGAAGCAAGTGCCGAAAATGAGGCTGTATGAACGGACAAATCCTTCGGATGAACGGAAACATCCGGTGGATGAACGGAATCAGTTGACACACCGTGCTTGTACAAACTATCGGCGCGAGCAATTTCTCAAGGCAAGTAACTCTCATACTTTGTGTAGAGCCTACAGTTGTTTCCCTTCCGGATTTATACACATTGGGCCACTTCGGCAAAAAAAGACTGCAATCCGTCAGTAAATTATCAACTATGTTTCATTTCATAAACAAAACACGCAAGCAAATACACACATTCTTGAAAAGAAAATGAAGCGGTTCCATACGCGGTTCCATATATTCTTCACTGAAGTAATATCTGGGAACATTACCTGATTAGATATCATCGTCTTGTTTCATTTTGAACCACATGCTAATTTGCATTTCAAATTTATTGTCTGAAAGTCAACAATGTATGTCGTACTAGAAAGAGCATGAACGATTCAGATAAACTAGATGACTGAACCCGTCTCAAACGGCTATTTGCCACTGAACGCCATTTCAGGATGAACAGCATGACGCTTTTAGGTATAGAAGATGTTAAATGTTAAATTATTACGCTATTTTTTTTTTAGCATTCTCAATCTAATAATTTTCCTTTCATTTTCATTTTCATTACTTTATTGTCCCATCGCTGGGAAATTCGGGTCGCTTCCTCCCAGTGGAAAGCTAGCAGCAACGGAGTCGCGCTACCCAGGTGTCTGCGTGTTTAGGTGTATTCAGCCACCTGCACCTATGGCAGAATGACCAAGGTCTTTTACGTGCCATTGTGATGACACGGGGGTGGGACATGGCTTCCGTCTCTGGGTCTGCACATAAAGTTGACCCGTGTCCGTCCCGGCCCGAATTCGATCCTGCGACCTTCCGATCACAAGTCCAGTGCTCTACCAACTGAGCTACCGGGCCCCCACAGGAAATGTCCAACCAATTACAAACACGTCTATAAAACAAAACATGTTTTGCCTCAGATTTGATATATTGATGACTAAGAAAAATTTATGAACGGCACTTTGTGTTTCTTTTCTATCTAAATTATTTACGCGTTGCCTCTCTCTCTCTCTCTCTCTCTCTCTCTCTCTCTCTCTCTCTCTCTCTCTCTCTCTCTCTCTCTCTCTCTCTCTCTCGCACGCACGGTTGATCATGCTATCATGTCGATATTGTATTAATGATCGTCTTATAATAACAGTATTACAATATATGCATTGGATAAATCCAACGCGATTCAGCACGTACCAACAATCACACACACACACACACACACACACACAAACACACACACACACACACACACACACACACAAACACGAACACACACACACACACACACACACACACGCACGCACGCACGCACACACACACACACACACACACACACACACACACACACACACACACTGACCACCCACCCACATTTGAAAGGTTTAAATACACTCTTATGGCAATAAGAAAACCAAAATGAATTTTCAAAGCATTTATTTTGCATCAAAGCCCAAAAGGGGATAGGGGAGATAAACCCGCGATAGTGGACATCAGAATAATCCTATGGTAATGTGGGATAGCTCAAAAGAACGGCAAGAAATTCTTCGTTCGAACTACATTGTATTTTGTTTCCAATAAACTGCACAATTGTTGAGAGAGAAAGTGTATTGACAATATTTCAGCAAATTGACAGTTGACTCCGTTCGAGAGATGGGTCATCATTGGTGCCCTAATGACCTATTATGTTTATCAAGTTATATGATTCAAATGAAGGATAGTATTAATACACAGAGAACTTAAAAGTATACACATTTAATTATTTATACACGCTACGCGTGCAGAAATCGCCACAGAAAAATACATTTTGCGTCAAAGCCAAATCCGGGATAGGGGAGATAAACCCGCCATAGTGTACGTCAGAATAATCTTGTGGTAACGTGGGATAGCTCAAAAGAACGGCTATAAAGTCTACTTTTGAACTGCATTGTACTCTATTTCCAGTATTTTGCACAATTTTCCAGAGAAAAACTTTATTGAAGATATTTCAGCAAATCGACAGTTTGCACCGTTCGAGATATGGTAGGTGCACACGTGCCTTTACTGTGGTCAGAGTTTTGCGGTTATTGTCGTTCTGATTGTTGTATGTTGTGCAGAAATCATTGTTGTCAACATACGCAAAACAACCGATATCTTAACTTAAGAAGTAACGCCACAGATGATCACCAAAGTTCATTAAAGTTTACGGACCGACCAAAAGCTTGTACAGAACACGATGGGGGTACCCTTCAAAATTAAGGTAGAAAACAGCAGTCCGCAAACATATTTCTTGGTAACGTCAATGTTCGTGTTCTATACACTCTAAGGGTCCACAAAATCACAATGAATTTTTTAACAGGGGGGGGGGGGGGGGTGTGGGGGTGAAACACTTCTGGACTCAGCTCATGGACTAAAAGTATCTGCCTTTATCGCCGCAGCAGAAAACGGCATAACTATGTACTTGATTTTATTCCAAACCAAATAAACTGCTGTAAAGTCTTAACAGAATTAAACGATTTGAACACGGAAAAAAATACAACCGCGCATTAATCACTCGCCTGCGCAGGTAGACTGGCAGAGTGATTAGGATTCGTTCAAACTGTGGCACAAAAACACAGAAGAAAGGGGTAATAAATAGGTTACACACCTCGTCTCCGTGAATATTAAGAATAATGGTCTCGGTTAGCGTTAATGAAAAAGCTCGCTGAAGCTCTCATTTTTCATGATCCGCTAACTTCGACCATTGTTTTTAATATTGACGGAGACTAGGCATGTAAACTCTACATAATTTGTATGCTACGTTTTACAGTAACAATTATCGCGTTTATATACTAGTTGAGAAGTTGTGTGCGACATAGAAGTACAATCGCAAATAGGAGGGCGATGGGCGGATAATGGGAAAAACCCCGATTGGGATAGATTAACTAGATTCCTTTCAATGACGGAAATAGTAACAAAGAAATAAAGAAACAAACAAACACAAAATCTTACAAGCTGTTTTGACAGACTGTACTCAATGCAGCATGAATCAAATTTTCAGTAGCAAAGCTAGCAAAGAGACGCAAATGCGATTATTTACACCTTGAAACTGTGGAAGCTTCATTGCAATTTTTTTCCTGTGCAGATTTTGCGGCCCTGCAACAATCGTGGAGGTTCCAACAGTGTCAGCCATTCGTACGTGGGTTGGAAATAGAGGCAAACTCCTGCAGCCACTTAAGGTGTTGAGAAGAAAAGGAGAAGCTGTAGCAGAGACTGGATTGATCTTCTCTTTACTGACTCTCTATCCAGATCATGTCACCATCCTTAACAACAACACGCTTCGCTGCGTTCATCTATATGGTCCACCGGGAACGGGAAAGACAATTGTACTTGTTTTGAAGGCCCTACAATGGCTCCATCAAGGACGTCCAGTTTGCGTGGTCAGCTTTTACGAGGAAAGCCGTGCGGTGTCAATTTTGATTGAGAATTACCTGCAATTTCTCTTGTGCCATAATACGGCCCCTGCTGGCAATCAAGTTCCGGTATCTGCTGGCAATCAAGATCCGGTATCTGCTGGCAATCAAGATCCGGTATCTGCTGGCAATCAAGATCCGGTAACTGCTGGCAATCAAGATCCCGTCTCTGCTGGCAATCAAGATCCGGTCTCTGCTGGCAATCAAGATCCCGTCTCTGCTGGCAATCAAGTTCCGGTATCTGCTGGCAATCAAGATCCCGTCTCTGCTGGCAATCAAGATCCGGTCTCTTCTGGCAATCAAGATCCGGTATCTGCTGGCAATCAAGATCCGGTCTCTGCTGGCAATCAAGATCCCGTCTCTGCTGGCAATCAAGATCCGGTCTCTGCTGGCAATCAAGACCCCGTCTCTGCTGGCAATCAAGATCCCGTCTCTGCTGGCAATCAAGATCCGGTCTCTGCTGGCAATCAAGATCCCGTCTCTGCTGACAATCAAGATCCGGTCTCTGCTGGCAATCAAGATCCCGTCTCTGCTGGCAATCAAGATCCCGTCTCTGCTGGCAATCAAGATCCCGTCTCTGCTGGCAATCAAGATCCGGTCTCTGCTGGCAATCAAGATCCCGTCTCTGCTGGCAATCAAGATCCGGTCTCTGCTGGCAATCAAGATCCGGTATCTGCTGGCAATCAAGATCCCGTCTCTGCTGGCAATCAAGATCCGGTCTCTGCTGGCAATCAAGATCCCGTCTCTGCTGGCAATCAAGTTCCGGTATCTGCTGGCAATCAAGATCCGGTATCTGCTGGCAATCAAGATCCCGTCTCTGCTGGCAATCAAGATCCGGTCTCTGCTGGCAATCAAGACCCCGTCTCTGCTGGCAATCAAGATCCCGTCTCTGCTGGCAATCAAGATCCGGTCTCTGCTGGCAATCAAGATCCGGTCTCTTCTGGCAATCAAGATCCGGTATCTGCTGGCAATCAAGATCCGGTCTCTGCTGGCAATCAAGATCCCGTCTCTGCTGGCAATCAAGATCCGGTCTCTGCTGGCAATCAAGACCCCGTCTCTGCTGGCAATCAAGATCCCGTCTCTGCTGGCAATCAAGATCCGGTATCTGCTGGCAATCAAGATCCCGTCTCTGCTGGCAATCAAGATCCGGTCTCTGCTGGCAATCAAGATCCCGTCTCTGCTGGCAATCAAGATCCGGTCTCTGTTGGCAATCAAGATCCCGTCTCTGCTGGCAATCAAGATCCCGTCTCTGCTGGCAATCAAGATCCCGTCTCTGCTGGCAATCAAGATCCCGTCTCTGCTGGCAATCAAGATCCCGTCTCTGCTGGCAATCAAGATCCCGTCTCTGCTGGCAATCAAATGATCACACTTGAAGTTATAAAACAGCCCTACGCTATTAATGCCATCGACAAATTGATTGCAAAAGCTGGTGGACAGGAGCTGTGCGTCATCGCAGACGAGGTGGCAGGACATTCCAATACTGGGTAAGAAAGTCATCACCTACTCACTAACTATGAAAATGTGTGCATTCAATGTGTAAACAGTAATCACACATGTAAAGGGTTGTTATTTAGTATGATGAGTGCAAACTTTCCCCTTTATCTTTCAGTTGATCTTCTATCTCTTCATCAGTCTCTGTGTATTTTATGGCTTTTGGTCTTGTTTTATGTCACTTTTACATATTTATTCAATATTTTGAAGAGGACTTTGTGATTAATAGAGGATAAGCTAAGACAATATAGAATAAAGTAAGGTAAGATAAATGTTTATTTCAACATCCACCTGCAAAAAAAGTTGAGAATACACTGTGCCGACCACATATTTCAAATTTATTTCGTTGAATTGTTTATCAAACAATCTTCGACCTTGTCAGGATGATGTACTGTGAGGTTGCATTTCAGATTGAAAAGTAATGAAATAATATATACTTATTTTGTGACATTAATTGTACTAAATGGGAAATTGCAATAACAGATTCAGAATTATTGCACTCTATTTTGTTTTTCTCTCCCTTTATTCCACAATATACATATGCTGTGTTTGAATTGGAAATTTGCTCGGAGATTACAAAAATTCGTTTATGCTAATTAGGTTAACTCAGTCACCAATACCACTGAGTCAGCACTGTCCCGATCAAATGATTTTGACGAGCCCACGTTTTGGTGATTTATGGTCAACTCTTCACTTTTTATCTTCAAGAACGACCGGTACCAAAGACTTCGAACGTTTCATCAAAGACCTGCATGAACGGATTCCGAATGTGTCAGTGTGGTGTGCCAGTATGCAGAAACTCTCCCCCCGGCTGACCGGTCAAGAAGGCTGGATGTCTGAAGAGAAGCTCACCATCCCACTACGCTCACCCCCTCTTGTCACGAAAGAGGTGGCCAAGTCAACAAAAATGCGACTGGGCAACATTCCAGCATACAGCATTTTTCCCGTCCCTGCAGCGACAGAAGGACCAGAGCCGCTTTTCCTTGGTCACCATGTGAGGCAGGGGCACAAGGCAGGCTCAGCCTTTACTTGTGATCTCTGTGGACAGGCTGTTGTTGAGATCTTGAACGAATTGAATGTTCGTGGGGAGCAGGAACATGGTGAGTAAAAATACTTTCGGCTGACAATCAAAACAGAATTACAGAGCTATATTGCACTCAGTATCAATGCTATTATCATACACGCTTGCTCGTAAATGGGGTATGAGTTTTTATATGAACAATCTGCAACCTATGAGTTTTTGTATAACGCGGTCAATACCCGCTATTACGAGTTAGTCGTGTGACAGAGAGCTTTCTTGCACACGAGACTGTAGATGTCTCACGACGGCGTAGCCGAAGTGAGACAGCAGCAGTCGAGTGTGCAAGAAAACTCTCTGTCACACGACTAACTCGTAATAGCGATTATGTCTCACAGCATAGGCATAGAAAGACAGAAATGAGTTTTTGGGGACGAAATAACAGGCACAAAACAAGACTGAAAAACACAATTGCCCTTTTACACATACCCTACACACGCATGCGCGCAGAAGATAGATTCAATGCGTTTCGTGTCTTTTCTGGTTGAATGCATTCAACAAAGTATCAACCAACGTTTCTGAATCTTTCAATGAACAAAATATAAACTTATTTTGAACCAAACAGCACATACCAACGAAAGCTAAACACACAAACACACACGCGCACTAACACAGATTGAATGCAAAGCGCGAACGAACACGGAGGATTGTTGTAGGTCAGGTCGTGGGAAAGTCCAACCGAAATGTTCCACAGGGGAACTGGTTGTGTTTGTATTGTTTTTTTCTCACAGTGATGTTGATGGTTTTTACAGTGCCGTTTTGAAAGAATATTTTCCGCATTTGGGGCACACTTTTGACTTTTGGTTCGTTTATCTCGTCGAAGTAACATTCGAGTGTTTCTAAATCAAAACCTTCCAACACCGCTGGTGCAGATTAGACCTGCCTGACTGTCTGCGTGCGTGTTAGAGCTGAAGACGAAGCCTCAATCGCCAAAGCGTCACCTATCTGTAGGTCCTGAGCATCGGATGTACGTTGATACGTGGTGAGATCCGCACGGAACTGTCTATGCAACTTTTTCTAGTCACAGGTGTAAGGTTCGATCTTTTCTTTGAAATGTCGTCCTCTGTGTTTAGCCATTTTCGGTTTTCGTTGCAGACGACGATAGTGAAAGTAGTACCTATTGTTTTGTTTTAACCTTTCGTATTCAGGGTTCTTGGTCAAGGGAGCTTGTCGTGTAAGTGGAAAGTTGACGAAGCTTTTGGAAACAGAAATTGAATGTAGAAGAATTAAAATGTGGCTTTCAGTTATATACAGGAGAATGGGGTTGGTGTTATTCTTTTTCCGTCAAACACTTAGTACACAGATAAAACGTGATTGACTGACCACACTATTCAGAATGCACAACAAAATGTAACAACACTTAGATATCCATTTTTCTACGTTCGTGATCACTTGAAATGAATACTGAAAACATAAGTGTTTAAGGTAGTGACTGAATGTATGTGAAGGTAAAATGTTTCAGAAATAAATGCATAATCAAAATAATTGATTTCGGCATCAAAGCGTGTAACATACAATCTTGCACACGTTTGCTTTAGTAGTGGCAAAGAAGGAATGGGTGTGAAATTGACCAATGTTTCGGTGTCACATTAATTATTTAAGACAAATGTCGCCAATGTCTTTACAGAGTGACGTTAAATAAACGATATTATCATCAATTTTATCAACATTAATTATCTTAACCAAAACAACATGTTCCAGCTTAGAGGGAGGCTGTTGTGATCCCCATTTTAAAGCCTGGAAAACCAAGAGCTGACCCTTCCAACTGGCGCCCTATATCTCTGACCTCCCATCTCAGCAAAATCTATGAAAGAACATTAAAATTCAGACTAGAAGACGAAATGGAAAAGAAAAAAGGTCATACCTCTGTGTCAAGTCGGTTTCCGTCGAGGCAGGGGTGTCTCGGATCACATTGTAAAACTGTCCTCTAAAATTAAGAAAGTTCTCTCACGCAAGAAGTCCCTCTTTGCTGTCTTCTTTGACATCAAAAAAGCCGACGACACAGTATGGCACCAACGATTGCTGTTCAAATTGAAGCAATTAGGCATTAGCGGTAATATGTTTCAATATGTTTTAAAGATTATCAAGATAAGTGTTGAAGCTATCACTTGTTCGCCATGTTTTGCTATCTGAATGTGTATTGATTATAAGTTCAAGAACGTGTCCATAAGCAATCTGCTTGTTAACGTTCTCAATGTTGTTATTGTTTGAAACGTGTGTATGAGAATTTGAATAAACACGCTTAAATCAATATGTTTCAATACATAAAAAGCTTTCTACTGAACAGATCCTTTCAAACTGATTACAAAGGTGCCAAATCATCCACTCGCAAAGTTGACATGGGAGTGCCACAGAGCTCAGTAATAGCACCACTGCTTTTTAGCATTATGCTGCATGACATATCGACAGTTCAAACACATGGAGCCGAACTGACACTTTATGCGGATGATATTGCTCTATCAATCAATCAATATGAAACTTATATCGCGCGTATTCCGTGGGTACAGTTCTAAGCGCAGGGATTTTTTTAATTTTAATTTTATTTTTATTTTTTATTTAGTTTATATCGCGCACATATTCAAGGCGCAAGGATTTATTTATGCCGTGTGAGATGGAATGTTTTACACAATACATCACGCATTCACATCGGCCAGCAGATCGCAGCCATTTCGGCGCATATCCTACTTTTCACGGCCTATTATTCCAAGTCACACGGGTATTTTGGTGGACATTTGTATCTATGCCTGTACACTTTTGCAAGGAAAGACCCTTTTGTCAATCATGGGATCTTTAACGTGCACACCCCAATGTAGTGTACACTATGTAAAGAGTATCATAACAAAACCTATAAAACAGAACACACATTTTCAAAAGAGTGGAAAACAGCTATAAACAACATTGCGAACTATATGCTTGATAATGGCTTCACTCTATCTGCCGAGAAAACTGTATTCGTAGTCTTTACAAACCGCAAACTGGAATATCGTGAAAAAATACAGTTCTCGCTGGATAAATCTGTTGTCTCACCCAGTCAGCAGGTGAAATATCTGGGCGTACTTTTCACCTCAAATGAACTATGGACTGCTCATTTAAAGTATCTTTTCAGCAAAGCAAATAAGACCATCAACCTTCTTAAAATACTAGCTGCCCAACCATGGGCAAAGTGCCCAGTTATTCTAACAAACATCACCCGGCCCACATCACCAGAGCTCTTATAAGATCAAGACTATCATTTGGACAGGAGGCCTACTTCTCATCGGCTCGAAAATGGCTTGATAAGCTACAGTCAGCTGAATGTCGTGCCCTTCGGCTCGCCCTCGGATACCCAAGGCATTCAAAGCAGGCCATTGTATACCACCAAGCAGGATTCCTCCCTCTTGACATGTGGCGACGTAAGTGCTGCGCGGATTACAATGTTCGAGCCAACACAGTGCAAAACTCAACAAAAGAGGAGCTACAACCGCATTACAACCATGTCCAAAACAAAAAGGCCCACCAATTGGCACTGCTTTCACCTCACTGGCTCAATTCAATGCTTCACTCTTTAGCGAAATCAGTGTCAACCCCAATGATGTGGCCCAAAACCCCATATCTCGTGATCCCCCATGGACAATGAAAGAAATGAATTTTGACACGGAATATAGTACAGCTACAGAGGATGATCAGTTATTGCTCAGGATGCAAGCCCTTGAGCACATTGATACTGTCTACAATGGCCATGTTCATGTTTACACAGACGGGTCAGTCCTGGATGACAAGAAGGCCGGCGCAGCCTTTGTGATCCCCAGCGAGGACTTGACTGGGAAATTTAAACTGTGCAACAGAAACTCGATCTTTTCAGCTGAGCTCCTTGCCATGTCGCTTGTTCATCTCAATCTCAAGAACAATCCTCCCCAAAAGATAGCTATCTTCTCTGACTCCAGAGCAGCCATTGAAGCATTGAGAACTAACAAAAGATCAACATGTCGTGTAAGGCGAAATTACATTCTGAATCTAGAAATATATACATATGTCATGTTTACTCTTAAAATGTGATCACAATTAACGAAAATAGATTAATTAGTCTTACGATTAAAATTTAAGAAATCGACCCAAAAATGATTTCATCTTATTCTTTATCATTTCCTGATTCCAAAAACATATAGATATGATAGGTTGTATTCAAAACAAGCTCAGAAAGTTAACAAGAATACAGAAAAGCGCGCTTTCCTGCTTAGCACAATACGCTACCGCGCTAATCTGGCGTGTCAATATCACTACGTTTTGCACGTGGGAGGTGAGCGATTTCCTTTCACGCGGAGATTGACAAAGCTGTACTGTCTTGGTGAAAAAATACAGTGCGTTCAGTTTCATCCCGTGAGTTCGACAGCTTGACTAAGTGATGAAGAATACGATGCAATCAATTTTAAATCTGTTTGCGAAAAATCGATTTTAATGACAACTTTAATGAGCAAACTCATTAATTAATTTTTAAGCCTCCAAGCTGAAATGCAATACCAAAGTCCGGGCTTCGTCGAAGATTACTTGACCAAAATTTCAACCAAGTTGGTTGAAAAAATAGAGCGTGACAGTGCCGCCTCAACATTCCCTAAAAGCCGGATATGACGTCATCAAAGACATTTATCCCAAAAAAAGAAAAAAACCGTCTGGAGATACCATACTCAGGATCTCTCATGTCAAGTTTCATGAAGATCGGTTCAGTAGTTTTCTCTGAATCGCTCTACACACACACACACACACACACACACACACACACACACACACACACACACACACACACACACACACATACACCACGACCCTCGTCTCGATTCCCCCCTCTACGTTAAAACATTGAGTCAAAACTTGACTGAATCAGCAGGGATGTTGCTACAAATTCATACCTATAGGACAGCATCAATAGGACATTTGACCGCTTTCAGAAATTTCAATGGGACGCCAGAATGTTTTCCTTTTCAAGAATGACGCTCGCCGTGTTCCCCACTGTTTTTGACCCTAATGTAGCACAGGGTGCGGTTGAATAGCCAAACGTGTTCAGCTTTTGTTGAACTTTGGCAGGCTTTTTTTTGTTTTTTTTGTGGCATAACTCAGTGCGCTTCGTCAAAATGTATCGAACTGAAAGCAAAAGCAGACGCAAGACTTAGTCAGTTGGAGTTGTCTTCCATACTCCTAACTTTAATATGCTGCAGACGGGTGCCACCCAAACGCGAGACCCACACTGCATAACTTCCGTGCATCTGTACACAAGAGTGCTTGGTCGCTTTTTACAAATGTGTATCTTCAAAGGAAGAGTAACGAATATCGCGCAGTCCGAAGAAATAGAGTTATTATCGGACAATGCCAGCGCTCAGTTGAAAACGAAAGGACATCTGACCGCCATGCGGCTATGTGAATCGGACATTTGCCTCTTAATCGGTCTATGTCCGATGTCCGACGCCTAACGACATCCTTGTAAATGTAAAAAGACATGATCTTGTCGTTGCCATAAAGGAGCTGGCAAATAAAATGTGACCCTCCACCACGAAATGAGTCGCATGTCACCTCGCGCGGTTCTGCGCTAGGCTCAAAAAAAGTCCGGGGAGTGTCTGGTAACAGTGTGAGGGTCACCTTAGTCACAGGCTTATAACTCAAACAGTTTTCGCTCTTTTCTAAAACGGTTTTCACCACTGGATAGAGCATAAAAAACTCTTTAGAAAAATGTAAAAAATATGAAAATCATGCAAAGGTGACATGCGACTCATTCCGTGGTGGAGGGTCACAAATGATACTAAAAGGAAGCGATATTTACCTGATTTGGTGTCTAGCACACGTGAACGTGTCTGGCAACGAGAGAGCAGACAAAGCCGCTAAAGAGGCTGCCCAAGGCGTAGGCGCCTCCGAGGTAGACTTGCCATTGTCTGCTTCTGAGATTAGCAGCCTTACAGACTCTCTTCTCTGGAGAGAATGGAAGAAACAATACATACACACGGCAACAAGTTCTGGCTGGCTCATTCAGGAAGCCCCAACAAAACAGAAGAACACCTATAATGCATGTCAACGTGTAATGAACAGGATTAACCGTCTTAGGGCAGAAGCTGGGAATTACCAATTCTTGGAGATTAAATGCACCTGTCAATCCGACATCAGCATTGTTCATTTGACTTTGGAGTGTGATTTGAACTCATGCTACTTTCAGCCCCTGACTCAGTTTATAAACTCGAACCAAAATATCCTGCCAAATACCCCAAATGAAAAATTAAAGGCACAGTATGCCTCCCGTAAACCATCACATACTGTCAGGCTTTTACACACAGTACAAACACCATTCCATTTGAACGCTTACCGAACGGGAACATCCTAGGTCCCCCACGTAAAGAGCGAGCAATGTTCAAAGAATTAATTTTGTTTATAACAATTTGACAGCTTGTTACACAAACATTCTTAAATCATAAAAGAATTCTTTTTTCATCAAGACAAGATCAGTACAATTCGAATTCTCTCTCTCTCTCTCTCTGTCTCTCTCTCTCTCTCTCTCTCTCTCTCTCTCTCTCTCTCTCTCTCTCTCTCTATTCCTCTCTCTCTCTCCCTTTCTCTCTCTCTCTCTCGACGATTATAAAAAACTTAAGATTTTGCCCTTAAAAGAAAGTTTTAAATCAAATAAAGGCGTGCTCCTTCACAAAATCCTTTCCGGCCATGCACCACGTGCTTTCATGACAAAATTTAAAGCCAAACCAAGCCGAAAATTCAACGTCCCCATTCCGCGGATAGATCTCTTTAAATCAAGTTTAGCTTATTCTGGCAGCGTTTTGTGGAATTCTCTCCCGGAATCAGTTCTAGTCCCAACAAGTCTCAATACTTTAAAAAAAACACCTCTCATTACATTTAATTGTCAAATTACGAAAAGTCACAGTGATGGAAGACTTCGTTCTGATTATTTTCATATTGATCATATCTGTCCATAAAGCATCAGTGTTTCATAACGCAAGAATGTATGTATAGCCTACAACGTGTATATATAGTCCTGTGAGTAGTTTTTCTGCCTTTTTATTTTTTTCTGTCATACTTATCTTTTGTAATTGTTTTACGTTTGTATTTAAGATTAGAATAGTCCCTCTCTGGGCGAGGGCTGGTTGAAAAGAAGCCCGTTTATATTGCTTATGCCACAACCCTCGTAAAATAAAATTTGATTTGATTTGATTTGATTTGATCTCTCTCTTTCCTTCTCTCTCTCTCTCTCTCTCTTTCTCTCTCTCTCTTTCTCTCTCTCTCTCTCTTTCTCTCTCTCCCTATGTCTCTGTCTCTCAGTCTTTCTTTCTCTCTCTCTCTCTCTTTACATTTAGTCAAGTTTTGACTAAATGTTTTAACGTAGAGGGGGGAATCGAGACGAGGGTCGTGGTGTGTGTGTGTGTGTGTGTGTGTGTGTGTGTGTGTGTGTATGTATGTGTGTGTGTGTGCGCGCGTGTGTATGTGATTCAGACTAAACTACTGGGCCGATCTTTATGACATTTGACATGAGAGTTCCTGGGTATGATATCCCCGGACTTTTTTTTCTTTTTTTATATTTAGTCAAGTTTTGACTAAATATTTTAACATCGAGGGGGAATCGAAACGAGGGTCGTGGTGTATGTGCGTGTGTGTGTGTGTCTGTGTGTCTGTGTGTGTGTGTAGAGCGATTCAGACTAAACTACTGGACCGATCTTTATGAAATTTGACATGAGAGTTCCTGGGTATGAAATCCCCGAACGTTTTTTTCAATTTTTTGATAAATGTCTTTGATGACGTCATATCCGGCTTTTCGTGAAAGTTGAGGCGGCACTGTCACGCCCTCATTTTTCAACCAAATTGGTTCAAATTTTGGTCAAGTAATCTTCGACGAAGCCCGGGGTTCGGTATTGCATTTCAGCTTGGTGGCTTAAAAATTAATTAATGACTTTGGTCATTAAAAATCGGAAAATTGTAAAAAAAAAATAAAAATTTATAAAACGATCCAAATTTACGTTTATCTTATTCTCCATTATTTGCTGATTCCAAAAACATATAAATATGTTATATTCGGATTAAAAACAAGCTCTGAAAATTAAATATATAAAAATTATTATCAAAATTAAATTGTCCAAATCAATTTAAAAACACTTTCATCTTATTCCTTGTTGGTTCCTGATTCCAAAAACATATAGATATGATATGTTTCGATTAAAAACACGCTCAGAAAGTTAAAACAAAGAGAGGTACAGAAAAGCGTGCTATCCTTCTTAGCGCAACTACTACCCCGCTCTTCTTGTCAATTTCACTGCCTTTGCCATGAGCGGTGGCCTGACGATGCTACGAGTAAAATGGCATTGCGTTCAGTTTCATTCTGTGAGTTCGACAGCTACTTGACTAAATATTGTATTTTCGCCTTACGCGACTTGTTTTTTTTATAAATGTCTTTGATGACGTCATATCCGGCTTTTCGTGAAAGTTGAGGCGGCACTGTCACGCTCTCATTTTTCAACCAAATTGGTTGAAATTTTGGTCAAGTAATCTTCGACAAAGCCCGGACTTTGGTATTGCATTTCAGCTTGGTGGCTTAAAAATTAATTAATGACTTTGGTCATTAAAAATCGGAAAATTGTAAAAAAAACAAAAAGTGTATAAAACGATCCAAATTTACGTTCATCTTATTCTCCATCATTTTCTGATTCCAAAAACATATAAATATGTTATATTTGGATTAAAAACAAGCTCTGAAAATTAAAAATATAAAAATTATTATCAAAATTAAATTTTCGAAATCAATTTAAAAACACTTTCATCTTATTCCTTGTCGGTTCCTGATTCCAAAAACATATAGATATGATATGTTTGGATTAAAAACACGCTCAGAAAGTTAAAACGAAGAGAGGTACATAAAAGCGTGCTATCCTTCTCAGCGCAACTACTACCCCGCTCTTCTTGTCAATTTCACTGCCTTTGCCACGAGCGGTGGACTGACGATGCTACGAGTCTTGCTGAAAAATTGCATTGCGTTCAGTTTCATTCTGTGAGTTCGACAGCTTGACTAAATGTTGTATTTTCGCCTTACGCGACTTGTTATTACATTTAGTCAAGTTTTGACTAAATGTTTTAACAAAGAGGGGGAATCGAGACGAGGGTCGTGGTGTATGTGTGTGTCTGTCTGTCTGTGCGTGTGTGTGTAGAGCGATTCAGACCAAACTACTGAACCGATCTTTATGAAATTTGACATGTGAGTTCCTGGGAATGATATCCCCGGACATTTTTTTCATTTTTTCGATAAATACCTTTGATGACGTCATATCCGGCTTTTTGTAAAAGTTGAGGCGGCACTGTCACACCCTCATTTTTAAAATCAAATTGATTGAAATTTTTGTAAACCAATCTTCGACAAAGGCATTGCATTTCAGCTTGATGGCTTAATAACTTTGGTCATTAAAAATCTGAAAATTGTAATAATTGTTTTTTTTTATATAAAACGATCCAAATTTACATTCATCTTATTCTACATCATTTCCTGATTCCAAAAACATATAAATATGTTATATTTGGATCAAAAACAAGCTTTGAAAATTAAAAATATAAAAATTATGATCAAAATCAAATTTCCGAAATCGATTTAAAAACAATTTTATCTTATTCCTTGTTGGTTCCGGATCCCAAAAACATATAGATATGATATGTTTGGATTAAAAACACGCTCACAAAGTTAAAACGAAGAGAGGTACAAAAAAGTGTGCTATGCAGCACAGCGAAACCACTACCGCGCTGAACAGACTCGTCAGTTTCACTCCGTTTTGCACAAGCGGCGGACAACGGTCATTGTGAAAAAATGCAGTACGTTCAGTTTCATTCTGTGAGTTCCATAGCTTGACTAAATGTAGTAATTTCGCCTTACGCGACTTGTTCTCTTTTCTGGGCACTCCAGAACAGGGGCAGAGCAGTTAAGGGGAGAGGTGGCACGAAAAAGGAAATCTGAATATTTGTAAGTTTTCTTTGAAGTTTTGGGGTACTTTAGAGAAAGAAAGCATGAAAATACACCTGCATGCCCAGTTTTTGACCAAGCAAGTAATAGTTTCATAAGAAAGACCAATTTCTTCAAAAAAATACAAAAATTACACCCCATGCCCCATGAAACTAGAAAGACATTTTTGAAGCTACAGGCTTCTAATTTAGTGAAAATTACTCCCAAATATCAGTATCAGACTTATACAGAGCCATTTTGACCAAATTAGCCCAGTTCAAATTCAGCAGCATAAATTGAGAGATATACATTTTTGCCCCCAAAAGACCCATTCATGCTTATTTTATATTCTCTAAAACAAAACATTGATGGGTTTTACAAAAACTGCGTTGAGCGAGTCTAGCAAAATCAAATCTAACTCCTGTAAAAACAAATTGTAACTCAGCCACAAGTAGATCTGAAGAAATGTCATTTCCCGCGTTGATACCGTTCTTGAAAACCCATATTCAGAGAAAATTGCAATTGAAAGTTTCTGACGTGTTTCTCTGTTACGGAGGGTATTTACGTGAAAGTGTCTGTGTGTATTAATTACTCTATCAGAAAAATGCGTGTTCTACTCTGTTTACTAACTCACTTCATCTCACACACACACAACACTCAAAGTAGGCACAAACACGATTACTGCCCTTTGCCCTCGTACCTATATTTAAACATCACAACAAAATACAAATATGTTACCTCTCATACAATCAACAATTCTCTTGCATTCACTGTAATAATAATGATAATAGCTTATGTAGCACGTGGAAGAATAACCGTTTCTCGATGACGTCGTCACTTGTTTCACACAATCCTTCTGTTAATCATGTTTCCTGTTAATCACAGTATCTCGTTACGCACATTTCACATGTTACGTATTCTCCAGTGGTAATTCACACTACAGTGACTACTCACAATTTAGCGGGTTCATTTGCTGGATCCAATATCACGCCAATGACAGAATAATGCTCAGTCCCAGAATTCCTGCGCTGCGTTACAACCTTTCGCCCACAATTAAACGATCCGTGGCGACAAGGAGGGGATGCCAGTCTTCTTCCATCTTCCCCTCAGCCGAGGGCATCCTCTCTCCCACCGGGGTGCTGTGTAAAAAGTTTATGCTACCGTAAGTCTCAACCACTCAATTCTTAGATAAACTTCTCCACAAAATAATAATTCCACTCTTACTCAATTCTATTCATTCATCCGTCAACTAGCTTATGCTGTTACAGTATTACAACAGCTCATTTACTCCGTCGCGATATTCCGGGATGTTCCCCCGGACAAGATTTTTAACTTTTTAAAAGAGATCAAGATTTTTTACAAGATTTAAAGTACCAGAAGTGAAAATTATTAATTTTTAGAACCTTCTTTTACAGTGATAGATTTGAATGTAAATAGTCTGAAACGTAGAACTTGCCATATGAAGGGAAAAGAAAATAACTGCATCGGTCTCGAATAGCAGCTAGCATCTGCTGAAGAGACATTAAACCCCAAAAACCAACCAACCAACCAACCGTCGCGATATAACATTGAACGGTTGAAAATGACGTTAAACACCAAATAAAGAAAGAAAAGCTCATTTACAAATTACTCCATTACAAAAGAACATACAAACATTCCTTTCCAAAATGGCTGACAACAGCTCACACTTCTCCAACCCAATTCACAACATTACTTTCACAGTTCTTTCACAAGTCAAGATTACTGAACAAAATACAATTCAATAAATACCTGTTTATTCACAGCATTGAATCACAACTGATTCATCCAAAACATGAGTCGTATAACATTCGACCTCAATGTCCTCTGAGCAACATTCTGAACAAACGTGGAGACACGATCAGAGACGTCTGACTTCCCCGACTTTCAGCAATGTTCTGCTTAAACACAACCAATATGGCTACCTCCCTGTTAGCAATCTCCTCTCTCATTGGTCAATCCTAAAACCCAGTAACCAATGAAAATATAGTTTGCAAAATCAGATCACCTCATTTCAACAGGTGATATTACAGTCACGCATCAAGCCATGCGAACCAAAAGTATGGCAAGCTAATCTGTACATATTTGTTAAACAATTTTTAGACTGAACTATGTACAAATCCATTTGTCACATTCTCTACACATTATGAAGACACATTGCTGAAAAAAGAGTCTGGGTGTGTCCACGTATTGTTCCGGGTCTTCTTCGAATGATGTTGGTACTTATTCCCCTCCATCCCCCATAGGCCATCAGTCCAGCACCGTACACCTCCCCCTCCTGGTCTTCTCGCTGCTCCAGCTGACGTTGACGACCAGCACATCTTGCCCTACGAGCTGCTACAGCGGCCACATCTGTTGCTCTCTCCGCCTTCTGGTCTTCTCGCTGCTCCAGCTGACGTTGACGACCAGCACATCTTGCCCTACGAGCTGCTACAGCGGCCACATCTGTTGCTCTCTCCGCCTTCTGGTCTTCTCGCTGCTCCAGCTGACGTTGACGACCAGCACATCTTGCCCTACGAGCTGCTACAGCGGCCACATCTGTTGCTCTCTCCGCCTCCTGGTCTTCTCGCTGCTCCAGCTGACGTTGACGACCAGCACATCTTGCCCTACGAGCTGCTACAGCGGCCACATCTGTTGCTCTCTCCGCCTCCTGGTCTTCTCGCTGCTCCAGCTGACGTTGACGACCAGCACATCTTGCCCTACGAGCTGCTACAGCGGCCACATCTGTTGCTCTCTCCGCCTTCTGGTCTTCTCGCTGCTCCAGCTGACGTTGACGACCAGCACATCTTGCCCTACGAGCTGCTACAGCGGCCACATCTGTTGCTCTCTCCGCCTTCTGGACCCTCACCTTGTCTTTTTTTGCCAAAGCAGAATGAGTAAGCTCAGTAATTGGCAAGCGCATGTGGTCCATGACCTGTGCCAGTGCAAAGTTGCCTCTGTTGAACTTTGCAACAGCCTCAGCGGTGGCTGCTTCCACCCGGTCTTTCCCAACAAAGACTTCTTTGGGGCAGTGTCCCCACATGACATTGTGGAGAGACTCATTACTGTTCTGAGTCTTGCCATGGGCCGCGCGCTTAAGAAGAATGGGATTTGTCATTCTCCTGTAGATGGGCAGAACAGCATGTGATACTTCCCTGGACAAGGCAGTGCCGTGGTGCCCTGCGTGTGGAGGTGGTGGTTGCCCTTCTGCCCTGGCTCTTTGAAAAAAGCACCATGAGGCTGGCCCGGCTGGACATCTGTCGTGGTGAGGGTCCTCGTCAGTTGAAGTCACATGGAAGAAAGTGGCCCAGATCGCCTGCTCCATGGCTCGCTGATCTTCAAGGTTGTTGAGGATCGCGCTACGGAAGTAGTTTTGCAAGCGTTGACACTTTTCCTTGGTTAGTCGCCCCTCTCCTCTTCCATCAAACCTTCCATCCTTTGATGCCTTGCGGAGAGCTGTGCCCATTCTCTTGGGGAGGTGGTTGGTACATTCCAGCTTGGTGATGGGACGTGTGGGACCGTGGGGCTGAGCTGCAGCCAGAGCATTGAACGCTGTGGAATCTCCGTCCGACAGCATAGTTCTGTACCTGAGGTTGTGACGCTCAACAGACCTGCAGCATAGAAAAATTCAAAAAACTTAGTGTAAAGTACTTGGCTGGATAACTACTGTCTTGAAAAAATATGAAAAAGACTGGGGTTCATGGGCCAACAAGGTCCTGGTGAGATATAGACGCAGACCCACGAATGAAAATGATTTTGGATATTACTTTAGTGAAGAGTATCAGGAGGCCTCTCCTAGCAGAAAATACATACATGTATTATTATTACCGGAAAGTGTGCCAATTTACATTGGCTTGTGTACTAAGTCTGTATAAAGTGATCTTTTCATAGAAGGTGAACATTTAACTTGTACTTGTTAGAATATAAACATACACACATCTCTCTCCCTCACACACACACACACACACACACACACACACACACACACACACACACACACACACACACACACACACACACACACACACACACACACACACGGTGACAATGAGTTTGATCCCAACTTGTTTGGGACACTTTTTCTTTTCAAAAGAAAAGTTATCAGGTTTCCTCTGAAATTTGCAGATTCAATAAAAAATTTCCCAGCCTGATCCTTTACTCTTTAGGACATTGTGAACATTTAATGATTTATCAACAAAAGAAAATGTATTTGTGAAGGGTTTGTGGACAGTGTTTTGTTGCAAAAATATGTGCTTCTGTGTTGTTTTGTTGGTCTTCATCTTTCTTTGTAAACAAAAACAAACACCCACAATATACCATACTTTATACAATTTTAAATAAGATTTACTTTATAGCGCAACCTTATTCATGTTGTCTTATTCTGTATTTGAAAATAAAGGATATAGGGAAGAGTGTATAGGCTATTAGAACAATATTCTTACCTTCCCCACAACTCCAAGGCTGCATCCCTCTCCATAGACTTGGCAGATCCCTCATGGTTAATGCTGCAGTCAGGCTGGTGAAGCTGCTTCTACTGTAGTTGCTCAGCAGCGGTCATCCCCTCTAGTTTTTCTTTGTTCATCGCACATGTGTGACAGTATGTGGATTTCACACAGAAGTCCAGCACATACCCAGTCAGAACATCAACAACAACGCCAACTCCATAGTGTGAGGAAAATCCTCTCTTGTGCCATGTACCGTCAAAGGCCACATCCACCCAGAGAATGCCATCATCATCTTCCCAAGCACCGTCTTCCTCACCATCATCATTCACAGCATTCACTCTGCCTTGAGGAAATGTTTCCCTGTAGGCTTCCCTCACAAACTCCACTGTTTCGTTAAGTGTGGCATCTGTAGCTTCCACAATGCTGGCATTGACTCGTTTGTCTATGCGATGATAGGAACTCTTGTTCATCGCTGGCATTCCAAAGACTGCACAGTTTGTCCACACTGGAGTAGCCACTACCTATCTCATGAGAGTATAGCACAATCTCTTTGTTCACTTCAAAGGGAACATTTTGTCTGTGGTTGAGGTTGTTTTCTCTTGGCGACGAATACTCTGTGCGTGAATACTGGCAGCTGTCGCAACACAGCACTAGTTCTTGGGACAAGCCCATCGAGTCACCAACTCGAATTGTCACATGTCCTGCCTCGCACTCCGGGCACTTCACATCAGAGAGAAGCGAGTTTAACTGACTGCACTCGGCAAAACACCACAAACGGCGATTTAGCTCAGCTGGTGGTTGAGCATTCGGGTCGATGCCTGCACCACTAAATCTCCTCAGTTTCGTCGCCGAAGCAGAAATACCTTCGATTTGAGGCTGATTGCGGTTCACATCGCCCAAAACTGGCTGAGGTTCGACCCCGAGTCGATTCGAAACATACGATTTCACACATTCTTTCTCTCTCTCTCTCTCTCTCTCTCTCTCACTCCCTCTCTCGCTTTGTCTGTCTGTCTGTCTGTCTCTCTCTCTCTCTCTCTCTCTCTCTCTCTCTGTCTCTGTCTCTGTCTCTCTCTCCCTCTCTCTCTCCCTCTCTCGATCACTATCTCTCAAAACAACTGTCTCTGCTCTGCCAACTTCAGTCGCGTTCTCGTCGCCTGCTGGTTTTTCCTTCATTGCTGGTTGATAGTTGATATTGAGTTACGTTGAATCGACACTGTGTTTACAACGGATAAAGCAGTTTGCGCATGCGCGTCACTGTGGTCATTGACAACGACCAACCAGAGAAGTTTCTCAAAGGTTAGAGGTTGTTCTCATGAATATTCATATTACTGTCTGAAAAAGTTGATGCGCGATCCGGCCGTTGTACGGAAATAACGGACTGTTCATGTCTATTTTTAACGTTCACAGAAAACGGGAATTCCCGCTCAACCATTCGATGTGTCACTGCCAAGCTTATTCGGGGAATCGTGGTTGTTGCAAGGACTTGAAAACATAGATTGTTCAGCAATTTCTTACACTTGCAGCACTCACACATGTACACATACTTTGAAAATCATCACTTTATTGCAAAATAAAGGATGAAATTGACAAAATAAACAACACACAGTGATTCTATGATGTTCAAAGTACCTGAAAAAAACCAAAACACGTTTTTGAACAAATGTTTGCTAAAATTCCGTGCCACCTCTGCCCTTAAGTCAGAGGGGGGGGGGGGGGGGCGAAGCCCCTCTGAAGCTGAGGAATTTTAGCTATTTTATATTTATAAACAATTTGTGGCTTATCCTTGATTTTAAACAATTACCTCTTCCCCCGGCTTTACAGACAGAAAACAAAAACAAATCACATCCAGAAAATGTTTTTGGTTGTTTTCACAGCCGGGGGGGGGGGGGGGGGGAGGGTCCGGAACCTGTAACATCCCCCCTAACTAGGCCGCCCCTTTAGTAAAACCCAGCATCTCTTTCTCTCTCTCTCTCTCTCTCTCTCTCTCTCTCTCTCTCTCTCTCTCTCTCTCTCTCTCCCTCCCTCTCTCTCTCTCTCTCTCCCTCCCTCTCTCGCTCTGTCTGTCTGTCTGTCTGTCTCTCTCTCTCTCCCTCTCTCTCTCTCTGTCTCTCTCTACCTCTCTCTCTCTCTCTCTCTCTCTCTCTCTCTCTCTCTCTCTCTCTCTCTCTCAGTATGGTTTGAAACAGTTTTGTGTGACTTAAGGTCGCGGATTAGAATCCGGCCCGGGCGCAGACCAAGAGACAGTATCCATGTCCCACCACCGTTTCACCACGCTCTGTCTGTCTTTGTGTCTCTGTCTTTCTCTCCTTCCCTCTCTCGGTCTGGCCGTCTCTCTCTCTCTCTTTGTCTCTCTCTCTATCTCTTTGTTGTACTGCTATCTGTGCACAAGCGGATTTTCTTCACGCGTCATCTGCTACCGTTGATTATTTCTTTTCTCTCTCTCTCTCTCTCTCTCTCTCTCTCTCTCTCTCTCTCTCTCTCTCTCTCTCTCTCTCTCTCTCTCTCTCTCTCTCTCTATCTCTCTCTCTCTCTCTCTCTCCTTTTCTTTTTTTTCTTTCTCTCTCTCTCTCTCTCTCTCTCTCTCTCTCTCTCTCTCTCTCTCTCTCTCTCTCTCTCTCTCTCTCTCTCTCTCTCTCTCTCTCTCTCTCAGTATGGTTTGAAACAGTTTTGCGCGACTTAAGGTCGCGTATTAGAATCCGGCCCGGGGTTGGTCACGGGTCAACGGGTCAACTGTTTGTGCAGACCTAGAGACGGTATCCATGTCCCACATATTATGCATTTAGTCAATCTGTCAAACTCACAGGTTAAAAGTGAACGCACTACTTGTTTGTCACCAAGACAAAAGCTTTGCCGACCCGGCTGATTGCTTGGAGTGACAAGCCTGTTGTAAAGCGCAGTAGCGAGAACGCTTAACAGGAAAGTGCGCTTTTCTTTATTCTTTTTAACTTCCTGAGCTTGTCTTCAATCCACACTTAACCTATCTTTATATTTTTGGATTCAGGAAATGATAAAACAAAAAGATTAAACCATTGTAATAAGACTTTTTGGAATCAATATAGTTCTGCGCAACACTTGAACAAATCTTCTAAGACGCCAGGTCAAGACTTCTAAATGTTCTCTGTTGGTACAATCGCAGGATACAGTAAACTATCATGAAAAGGCAAAAAGCTTGAAATATTATTTATCTTTCAAAGGGATTTAACCATCAGGGGACTGGTATAAAACATGTGTAAGTTTAAATTGAGTGGTTGAAATAATAATATTTAGAGACTGTTATTTACGGGATAGAAATGTATGATAAGGAATAAATTTATGTTATGATTATTTTTATTTATTTACTTCAACATAATTAGTTTAAAAAAAAAGAAAAAAAAAAGAAAAAAAGAGCGGGATGAACTAAGTGACCCATTGATATCACGATGAATCGGTCAAATTGTTCTGTAGAACGCTGACAACGAATAACCATCTTATTGAGCAGGATATTTTAGAGCGACTGTTTGCTTGTTCTCAACTAACCTTTACGATCGCGGCAATCATTGTTTGACCTCTGTATAGAAACGTTTTTTTAGGTTGCTTTGCCGATTTTTTTTTTTTTAATAAGGGCCCAGAATATTGACCTCTTTTTGTGTCATTCTGATAACTAGCTTTTATTCTGGCGAGTTGTGCTTGGTCACAGTATTTGTTCGGCTTCAGTGATCAGTTAAACCGTATGTCCAACTAATTAAAGCGAGTAAGTTTTGATAGAAATTCAGAAAAAATAAAATACAGAAGAATTTCCAACTGGTCCATTTTAGGAGCCTGAGCGCTTAATAATCATGGGCTGACCAGTGAAAAAGTCACCAAAAATTGTAAAATCAAAAGCCCACAATAGTCCAAATAACTTGAGGATACAACTTAGTGTGCGAGTCAGACTAATTCAAATGTGCATCGGCTGTATTTGTTTTAGTTCGATGAGAACATTATTTGAAGCATAACAACTTGAGAAATGAAAGAAACTATTCAAAACAGACAAAAAATAAATGAAATAACCAACGTTTACCTATTAAAAAAAAAAAATTAAAAAAAATGAAAAGGCAAAAGGAAAGCAACGGCGGAATTGTATGTGCTGTTTTCAGGAACTAAAAGCTGGGGGTTGATGGTTTGCACCAAAAAGAGAAGGATCTAAGTAACGTTTTTAGTCATAGTGAATTGTGTAATATTAACTTGAGTTAGGTAATGATAACAAGTCGCGTGAAGCGATATAAAAACATTTAGTCAGTCGGTATCAAACTAAAAGATCAACACAAACCAGTCATCGCTGAGACTATATTATTTAGATAGTCTCGGCTAATCTTTACCAAAGACCGAGACGGGTCACGCTCGTCTCCGCGAAGCATGCGACCGTAGTACTTACTGCACCTATTTTCTTTCATTTTCAGCACATTTTAAGAGTAACAATGACATATATTATATAGTTTTTAAATCAGGAGAAGATGAGGAATGCAATGCAATCATTTTTTACTCTGCTTATAACAATTCGATTTTAATGACAACTTTAATGAGCAAACTAATTAACGAGTTTTTGAGCTACCAAGCTGAAATGCAATACCATAGTCCGGACTTTGTCGAAGATTGCTTGACCAAAGTTTCATTGAAAAATGAGGGTGTGACAGTGCCGCCTAAACTTTCACAAAAAGACGGATATGACGTCATCAAAGCTGTTAATCCAAAAAAATGAAAAAAACGTCTGGGGATATCATATTCAGAAACTCTCGTGTAAAGTTTTATGAAGATCGGTACAGTAGTTTACTCGGAATCACTTTATACTTACACACACACACACACACAGACACACACACACACACACACACACACACACACACACACACACACACACACACACACACACACACACACACACTTGACTAAATGTAAAAAGGACAAGTCCGTTCAAGAATCGTATGCGTTTCATAAAATTATACATAAACTTAAAAAAGATAGGTATTAAATATAAACTTGGACGTGCTTTCTTTAATCAAAGTGTTCTTTCGGCGATTGGATCGTCTGCTATTTGTAGTAGTTCCTTGTGTGGTGAATCTGGATCAAGTTTCTAATACGTGTACGGGTGATGTCATATCTGCACGTATGTACACATAATTATTGGCTACACGAACTGGCAAGTGAACCTCTGTAATTAATTACCAGGTAAAAACGGGCTTTATGATTAAAATTTTAATTTAGGGGTACTTTTACGCTATTGTTACAAAGAAAAACACGTTTTGATTTCCCTCAGTCATTCCTCCCAATGATTATTCAGTACGATTACAAACACTCTTTTGTGCATTCACATACTAGCACCGGCATCAATTAGCAACTACTCGCATGATATGTACACAAGGTCGACATCTGTGCTGCTTCCTCACACTAATCACTTCACAATTTCCACACAATCTGCCTCGTCTTCTCAAACAGCTTTCTAAAACCATTCCGCCTGTCTATGTCTCTCTTATTCATGATTACAAACCCTCTTATCGTGAAAGTACAATATACATGTACTACCTTGTGGTACTCAGTTATTGCATGCAACGCACACCTATAACCTCCATGGAAACAATGTTCAACAACATGATTGCACCCTGTTGATCTCTGATCAACTTTATTTCTTGTTTTGATCTTCTTCTGCTGCTGCTGCGTTCGTGAGCTGCAACCCCAACATACACGTGTATGCCCCCCCCCCCCCCCCCCAAGCAATTTAGGCCACCATACTCCATTTGGGAGGAAACTTGATTTCAGTTGAGCCATCGGTTGGGCTTCAAAAAATGAGGCAAAAAGGTCGTCATCTTCTTCCACACATCTCGAGATCTGTGATGTTCATAAGTAATAAAAGAAGCTCTTTTCCTTGCTATCACAGCTTCCATCTTGCAAGATATAACTACAGATAAAGCGGAAGTCTTTGTGGATGCGTGTATAATATCATACTGTAGATTTACTATATCATCAAGGAATACGGGTTTAGATTCTTGAGCTAATTATCACATGCAGACTGTTGCTGAAGAAACGATTTGCTGTTACCTTTTTGTTACTTTTTAAACTTTTGAAATTGTATAATATTGTCACAGGTACCAACTCGCTGCACTGCCGAGATGTCATGATCTTGGTTACAAACAACATAATGAAAGGAACAGATGACACAGAGCCTTCGACGAAAGGTATTGTACCTGCGCTTCGTGACAGTGGATTCCGCGTGAAGGTTCTCAAACAAGGATGTTATAACGACGAAGACCTCCGTGATGTGGCTCTGGCTCTGACCGACCAGATCACGGTCACAAACTATGAGGTTGCTTCTGGTTTGGAACGAATGGTCGTCATTGGCATGGGGACTCAAGCGAATTGTAAAGAAATGTACAACCGGTTGTTCGGAATGTCAAGATGCACTTCGCAGCTGATTTGGATTGGTACAGTGACGGAGGGATAGATGACATAATAGAGAGAGTAAGTGCACAGGTCTAGTGGTAGTGGTAGTGGTTAACGTAAGGATAATCCATGTATCATTACGCGTTCTGCTTACGGTAACGAAACCGACAACGGCGTCTTTGCTTGTGCGATTAGTTTCACTTTCGTGAACGTAACCGGTGGGAAGACAACTGTTGCAATAATCCCATGTTTGGACCCTTCAGTTAGAAAAAGAAGAAAAGTCAGACACGGAGCAGACGACAAGTAATTCACTGAGCAGACGACACAACCGAAAACAAGAACAAAAGAAATGGTTAGTTCAATGTAGCATTACGTTGTTTAGGAACATACTAGTTATAAAGAATCATGTGAATATATAAGCGTTCCCTGAGTTTTTACATACCTTTCAGGGTTCGTTATTTCCGTCGATTTAACCACAGCTCGTTAGGAGATCGAACGAAGCAGACGTAAGCTCCGAACCCCCGCCGGTACAAAGCCGAAGTTTTGGATTCTGCCGGCGTTACCCATGCAGATGCAGATGCAGAACTGCGCACAAAGCGCTGACTTCATCACAGAAAAAAATACCGATAGCCACAACCACTACCACTGTACACTTTGTCTGTCTATCGACAAAAGTTTGTGCTTACTGAAACTTGATCATGCAGAAAAATGGATGTGAAAACTGACTTAAATTCTTTTCCATTATTGTGTGGCAACACAGCACATACCAGAAAGCTGATAACTAAGTGCACAAACAGCTAATCAGCAAAAATGAAGCCACGTGATTCGTAGTATTAAAAGACATGAAGTTGAGGCAGATTTTCTTTTTGATGAAAAAATACACACGTTCCACTTCTCGTGCTCTTACTGTCCATTCAATAAGTGGCTAATGTGTAAGTTTACTGTTACGTTATTTTGCTAGAATGTGTATACATGTATTTGATGTTATGTTAAATAGTATGTCTTATGCATATGAAAAGAGTGGAGAGCATAGACAGCTGTTGTGGTTCGCGCTATATGAGCTGTTATTTTTCTTAATATTATAAGCAATCTTGAACAAGTTTGGAGAATATCAGCCAAAACAAACCCAAGATTCAATAAAATGGACAAAATATACTGGTAATGTTTCTTATGACATGGACGTAAAAACGCCAGCTTGTGTCATTGTGTCAGATGTAGAACTTAACGAGTTTGAAGTTTCTTTCTCGAGGGATCTGAACTGAACCAGTAACAGTGGACGTGTCACAAATCGCAATACAATTGTCCAAATTCAGTCAGATTATAACCCTGCTTGTAAAACGTAAGGAATATAATATAATCTTGTTTTTTTTCTCCAAAGCAAAACGTTTGAGTAAATAAAATGGAAAATGAAGGCTAGTCTCCCATGTTTGCCACACATTCTGCGTTTACAGCGACAGTAGCCGACAATTGTGACCTTTACGTATTTATGATAGCAAGATAATATTGCTCACACGTGACAAGAGTTTGTGATTGCTGCTGTGTACAGACCTGCCCCTCGGAAGATGGACATGCCTACCTGAATACATTTTTTTTAATTCTGTTTTGTCTTTTCTCACACTTATCTCGAAACTTTTCATATAGTTTTGATTTGCTCTATTTTGACTTGAAGATAGAGAAATTTGTATTGGTCGATCGATGAGATAATGTCGTATTTGACATCCAGTGTATTTTATATAGGTCATACAGCAATGCGCCACCCCCCCATCCCCCTTGTATTTTAATTTCAAGTGAATCTAGATCACGTGAATTGTGATGCTGCGTTCTACGTCCTTCTTCGTTTGTATGTTTGTTTACATAACTAACAAAACCCCAGATTATACAAAAAAGGACTTATAGAACAAAATGTGTGGTAAGTTTGACTGTTGTGTTGTCAGTTGCATTGAGACTCTTACAGGATGATACTGTGAGCATTTTCGGACATTGTTTTTGAGAAATCTGTTTTTTTCACATCTTTGATTTTAATTGAGATTATGTCTGGGTATTGTATGGTCAAGTACACTGTTGTCTTTGTTCAACTCCGATAGGGACATCTTCTTGGCATACATTCTGACACGAATCGTGCTGTACAGGCTAATACCTTGTATCCATTTAATACTTGCACATTAACTTAGCTATGCATATTCGCTGTTGACTTAAAAGCTCGGCTGCAGATCAAAGTTGTACTTTGTACTTGCATGATACCAGGACTGAACGATTTGCTAAGAGTATCCCTAATTAGGCTTAAGCAATGTTGGATATCATTCCTGTGTCAATTGTTGTATGCGTATCGTTAATTGTTTTAAAACATGGATATGGTCAATTGATTTTTATTACAAACCCCTTAAATCGAATGACAATGCGTCGCTCAATTTTTGAAAACAGGGATATGGTAAGTTTTATATTTAACCACATACCCTTTGAATCAAATTACAATTAATGTGATATCTTGTAACTATCGTATGTATATTGTTATGTAATATGATTTAAGACAATGTTTGAAAACCTCAGTATGATTTGCACAACCCATTTCCAATCTACTTACTGGGAGCGATCAGCAGGTCAACATGTATTGACGTTGAAGTGTTGAGCTATTTATACTTTGTCTGTAAAGTTTCTTAGTAAACACTGAACATATTTTTTGCGGTTGCTTATTTTTTATGATTGTATCAACGTTTGCAATGTGAAATAACTTATACCTGTAATAGTTTGACCAAGCTTTTGGAACCAGCCGATACTTTTGGGGGGATTATTTTTGGTACCCAGTTTAAATCGTGGTGTGAAATATTTCCTTCAAATGCTTCCTGTGTTTAAAAGCTGTTGCGATGTTTTATCCCTTTAGTATTAAGACTCGTGCGCCAAACGCCCAAAACGATGGCATCTACTTTTCTCAAATGACGCTACTTTTCATCTCAAGGTCACCTGACTTATCCAAAGGACGAATCTGCGCAGAGTCTTCCCCAACAATCTTTTTGTCCATGCTAGATGCCTCACGACTGGTTAGTGATTCCTCTTGCAAACCAGAAGATGTCTTTAGACAGAGTTTTCCTCTGATTGAAACCAGTGAAAAAAGGGTAAAATCACAGGTGGTAAACTTTCTGTGAGAAGTAGAGAAGATTTTATAGTGTGTTTATCTCTGGTTGGGCCTTGAATAATATACTCTGTAATTTGTTTATTATTTCTTTCTTATTTGATTCGATACCCGTGAACCTGTCAATAGACAAGAGGTTTAGGATTCAAATATGCACGTGCAACAAAAACTACTCTTTGAGTCACTTTTTGTGCTCTGTTCGGGTTTCTGCTTTTTTGCCTTTCTGGACAATTGATCCATGTTTCAATCTAAACACTCGCCAATCTATGAGCCTACATGTTGTATCTCTTGCAGTTCGTTTGCTTTCGAGTAAATAGTCTACATGTAGCTCGCGTTTTCTTCGCACTTGTCTTAGTTTTTCTCGGAAGTTTATTGTTTAAATTTAAACTATTTTGAAGACCTGTATAAAGCTAGGAAAATTGTAAATATTTTTGATGATACCGTTTGTGAGATGTCTTTGGAATGCTTTATTAATTGAAAATATCTCTTTTTTTTTACTGACTCACTGATGTTGTATGGTCGAATCTGAGACCATGTTCATGCATTGAGGATTGAAAAGCTTGGAGAAGGGAAGAGGGATTGGATGGAGTGACGCTCCATCTGTATAACTTATTGATGTCTAATTAAGGAACTGTTGTTAGCTTATTTCCTGTCTTTTGTATCACCTTTCTGTCATCTTAGGCTAATCACACCCTCTTCATTATTCAACCCTCAAACTGCAAATCTTGACAATGTATTTTTTGTTTATTTGTTACATATTATGTCGCCAGTCACATTTTCTGTCTACTTACAATGATTGAGTGGTTTTTGTTGTTGTGTTACTGTGATACAATATTCGTGTAGTGAAAATGTAAGGTTGACACTACTTGCCTTTTTCAGTCGCCTGTTGTAAAAAACATGTTCACTTTCATGACATTTTGCCTTTCAGTCGCCTTTTTCAGTGTTGCTATAAATCTGTACATTTGAACGTAATTTTACCTTTTCAATCACCTGTTGCAGTGTTTCTATCAATCTATTATTTTATTGTAATTTTGCCGGTTGCAGTTTTGCTATAAATGTGTGCATTTTAATGTAATGTTGCCTTTTCAGTAGCCTGTTGCAGTGTTTCTATCAATCTATTGATTTTAATGTAATTTTGCCTTTTCAGTCGCCGGTTGCAGTGTTGCTATCAATATGAGCATTTTAATGCATTTATGTTGATTCGGTGACTCACTGATTTTCGTATGTTCAGGGCGAAGTCTCCGTGAATGTATATTTTGATTTTAATTTGTGGTATACTCCTTCTTTTTTTATTTTTTCTATAAATGACTGAATGCTTTGATCGGGACTAGTGTTTATGAAACTTTCACATTATGATTTCTTCCTTGGACACGGCCCAACATTTTCTTGTGTTTTATTTTTCGTTAGATGTGTTTGATGACATGTTATACTTGTGTTAACAGAATTTTAGAACTCACTGTGGGAACCGCATTTTTCAATCAAAATCATTGAAGTATTATTTGTCAAACAATGCTTAAACGGGTCGATCTGGACTGTCAAATTCTCTTTTAACTTTGAAGCGCAAAATATCATAAATCCATTTGTAAATACACATTTTGACTAAAATGAAATTGAAATTACAAACATAAAAGGTGTTTCATTGTGTTATATATAATTACCTTGTTTTCTGATGAACTGTTGTTAGCTAAAATACACATACATAATGTGTTTGAAATGAAAATATGTTCCCGACTGAAGAAAATCAAATTCATGCAAAATAGTTTCAGCTGTGGCATGTTTGATCGAGACCTGTTTAATGTGTCTCTATGAACGGCTGTTTTTTTTCGCCAGCCAGCACTTATTAGTCTCCATAAAAACTGATGATGCAGTTAATTCATAATTCAGTTTTGATGTTTTAGGCCATCAGATTGAATGCCTTTACCTTGCTTGAGCGCCTTGTACGCTATGTACCATGCACGTGCACGTGTGATGTTTCTAGCGCAGACGTAGGTGTATACGTCATGAAAGAACAT
This sequence comes from Littorina saxatilis, assembly GCF_037325665.1. Lineage (NCBI taxonomy): Eukaryota > Metazoa > Mollusca > Gastropoda > Littorinimorpha > Littorinidae > Littorina > Littorina saxatilis. The sequence goes on from NC_090255.1 coordinate 7,868,416, forward strand.
TTTTAAACATGAGCTTTTTATGTATAGTTATTCTTCTTCTTCTTCGTCATTCGCATGTATAGTTATGAAACCCTGCTTTTATGAAAATGTGTGTGCGTAACGTGGGAATAGTTACAGAATCTTGTAGTCCAGCATTATTTTGGGAATATCGTGGTAGAGAGGGTGCAAGCTTGTGATTAGCAAAACAAGCCTCGAATTAAAAGAGAATTATGTACAAGCAGATAATCAGAAAAGGAAAGTTGGGAAGTTTATATCTAAGCAACTTTCTGCTTGATTGCTTGACACGTCTCTACTCCATCAGATGACATGTCACACATTTTTTTTTTTTTTTTTTAATCTCGAATTATTTTCCATAAGTGCAGAAAAAGTAAACAAATGAGTACACGCTAATTCCAAATTGTTTTTGTTATTGTTGTTGTTGTTGTTGTTTTGTATTGTTTTATTTCAGGACATTGTACAAAAGCATTCTGTTCAACAAGTATGTGTGTAACACTTTATACAAAACTAAATTTCATGCATTTATTCATTTCTTTTCAGACAGGACATAATACACACACACACACACACACACACACACACACACACAAACATTTACACAATTACTGCAACATTGTTGGTTTTTTTTTGTTTTTTTTTTCTTTCTTTCTCTCTACAGCTGAGCGTCCTTCTTCATTGGCGTTTTATAAATTTATCAATTGTGTGTGGTTTTCTACAATGGACAAAATCTTGCATCTTTAATGTTGGTTATTGTCTTACATATGTCTGTGTTTGAGTTGACTTAAGTGTTGTTTGTGGCGGTGTCATAATGGATTTTTGTTTTTGTTGTTGTTGTGGACAACGCCTTTATTTTCAAATTTTGCAATTATGAAAAAAAGTGCATAGTGTAAAGGGTATTATGAAAATGTCACACATTTTAAAATTAATGTAAATGAAGACAGGGCGAAACAAAACATTTAAATCCTAGATATTTCATGTGTGTTTGAATTTTGGAGTGTCCTTAGCTTTAACTTCACATATGTCTTAATTACAGAAATATCATAATAGACGCTGTGTGTTTGAATTACAACCTGACTCGACTAGAGAAATGTGGATTTCATGCAGTTCACAAGTTGTTTCTGAGGATAATCAATATTATACAGGATGCTACTCGCCGTGCTTCCTTGGTCGTGGACGACCCAGAGCCTCACAAAAGTTTCTTTATCTATTAAACTATTGGAAGTTTTTAATTGAGACTTAATGTCATCCTCATACACCGTAGAACCTTCCTATTGACCAATTTTTATAGGATTATCTTTGTAAACAAAGAAATAATGATGACATTTAAACTACACTGTCGGATGTTGTGGGTCGTGGACGAAGTCGTGTTACAGTGTTTTGTCCTATTCGGATGCGTTGGTCGTGTATGACCCATACTCTGCAAAGAGGCGGTAAAGAGTTTATCCCTATTTGGATGTTGTGGGTCGTGTAGGACCCATACTTTTAACGTTGAATCTTTCATTAAAAAGTATGGGTCGTACATGACCAACATCATCCGGACTGTGTAGTCCCAAAGGTAGTTTGGTGAAGGTTATTGTTGTCGTTTTTATTATGGTTGAAGCTTTGAGCGTATTTTAAAAAGTGTTAACGTTGCTTTGTTTGTATACAGCTGCACATGTAATACGTAAGCTTCTGGAATATTAGTTTTCTTAACTAATGGAGTTTATGTTTTAATTTAGATGTTCTACCTGATGTAACTCTGCTTTTATCTATACTACCGTTTATCAAAACTTTACGCGTTTGTTTTTGTATTCATGTTACCTATGAACTTTGATATGTGCTTGAAGACAAAATGATGGTGTTTTTTTAAATACCTTTAAAGTTTGAATGCAATTCGTCAAGAATGCACGCCAGTGTCACGAACTTAAAACTCTGCTGAACAATCCCTCTCAATGCTGTCAATGCGCATGCGCTAACATGGGGAGATTAATCAGGTCGTGAACAACCTAACCCTAACCCTAGCCCTTACCCTAACCCTAACCCATGGTCAAAGGGTCGCATTTTTTAAGTCCAAGATTGGCGCATGCGCATTGACCACATTGAGAGGGATTGTTCAGGCAGGGTTTTCAGTTCGTGACACCAGTGTGATAGTGTGTGACATCCCACGCAAAGAACAACATCAAGTTCTGACGTGTTCGATTTGGAAAAGAATGAAACCAACAATGTTCGGAGTGCCATAGTATCGTTTCTAAGGGTAAAGCGTGGAAAATCATGATTTTGGACAGGAAACTAATTTTCCTTAGTCCTTCATTTGAACTTGAGGAACTAAAAATCTGTGCGTTTGGGGTTTCAGGGTGCCTTTGGTTTCCTGGGTATAACGACTCAACATTCTTTTACAAAGGCTCATGCGGTTTGTCGCAAGCTTTCTGAAATTCATGAACAGCCTTTTTGACAGTTAAATATACTTTCGAATAAACCGACACGTAACAAGAGTCTACGCAAAACACGAGAAACATTTAACGAATAGGATATGTTGGATTGTGCATTCATTGGAATTTTAGTATAATGATCTAACTGTTTTAATTTTTTTATTTTTTTATACTTCAGTAAACATTTTAAGCGGAGCATTTGTATTTTGTGTGGTGGTGGTGGTGGTGTGTGTGTGTGTGTGTGTGTGTGTGTGTGTGTGTGTGTGTTTGTGTGTGTGTGTGTGTGTGTGTGTACGTGTGTGTCTGTGTACAGATTCTGCTTGGATTGATTCTGAGGTTTACTTTCAGTCTGAAACATATTTCTCATCACACACACTCACACACACACTCACAAACACACACAAACACACACAAACACAGACACACACACACTCACTTTTTATACACGGTTGAGGAGCCTCTTTTATGTCTGGACAAACATGCAAGTTTGTTAGGTTCGGTAACACTTTACATTAATCAATACTTTCACGTTGTAAAGATAACAACCAGGAAAAAATGGTAAAGAATGCTTTTTTTGTAGTGGAAACCAGACATCGATGAAGATGCTTTGAAAGTTAAAATCGTGCAAAGGGGAATAAAAACACCTCAAAACCGAAAGCAAACAAACTAAAACAAACAAAAAAAATTACGCACATAACAAATTTGCATACACACTTGAAAAATAATTCACACTACAAAATAAACTTGAAAAGTAATTAACATTAAAAAACCCTGCTTCAAATCGGGGCTTAGACAAATGCATCGCACACCAGGAATTCATCAACATTAGTGATTCCAAATGTTAGTACACATAGCCTTCATCGAAAGTGATACTCTTCGAAACGAGGTTTATATTTGCTTCGCCTTACACTGTCGTCCCTGGCAGCAGTGGCACTCAATACACTTTTTTTTTTTAATTGTTGCAATTGTGTGTGTGTGTGTGTGTGTGTGTGTGTGTGTGTGTGTGTGTGTGTGTGTTCGTGTGTACGTGTGTGTGTGTGTGTGTGGTGTGTGTGTGTGTGTGGTGTATGTGTGTGTGTGGTGTATGTGTGTGTGTGTGGTGTTTGTGGTGTATGTGTGTGTGTGTGTGGTGTGTGTGTGTGTGTGTATGTGTGTGGTGTGTGTGTGTGCGTGTGTGCGTGTGTGTGTGTGTGTGTGTGTGTGTGTGTGTGTGCTGAGTTTAGATTACAAATTCGATTTTCTTAAATGAAACAGGGGATGTCTGCTAACATCACAAAACAATAATCAGAAAGATTTCACAACAGTACCAGAACATTTGGATACAAAATGTCAGGACGAATGTACTGGTACGGTGCAGTCGAACCTGCCCTGGCGACCATTTCTTAATAACGACCACCTGCCCATTGCGACCATTCCCACGAATTCCAGACAAGGTTCTTGCCTAGATAATTCACATTTCCATATACCACCTTTCTATATAAGTCACTCACGGTTGGCCCCTTTGGTGGTCGTTGTAAACATGATAGACTGTAGTATACATATACTCTCCCAAAAAAGAAACTTGACACAACTTGTAGTGTTGAGACAATCTTTTTGCAATTCATTAAAAGGGCGACCACCCAGTAAAGTCTGGGTTGAATGCTGTTCTTTTTGTGGTTTAGTGGTTAGCAACAATGTGACTGACTAACTTCAAACTGAATGTTGGTGCTTTCCTCTAACATATTTAAAAAAAAAGTTTACCTGTGTTAAGTTTCTTTTTTTTGGAGAGTATATATATCGTATCCTAGTTATGAAGAATCTTCAAATATATCATAGCATGCGGGTCTCTACTACGGTACAACGAATGTCCCTCGCTCTTTGTTCCTACTGAAAATCTTTCCAAATTGGTATCTACGGCGGGTAGACAACCTTTAAAGGCCAACTCCGCCTTGTGAAAACAGTGTGCCTCACAGTCTCAGATCTTGTCAGGCTTTTACACTGGATAAGACCATCCCTCCTCTTAGTCACATGCCAGAAATGAACGGCCTGTGTTTTAAATGTGTACCGTGTTAATTTTTCAGGGAATTAATTTTGTAAAAAACAGGGGCGCCTTTTTCGGAAATTGATTCATAAAAAAAATACAACACACCACAGCAAACACAGAGTGTTGCATTTGGTATGAGACCAAGTGGAGGGATGGTCCTTAACCCGTGTTAAAGCCTGGCCAGATCTGAGACAAGGCGGAGTCGGGCTTTAACATATTTCAGCAACATACAGTTTGCTATCGTCGTTTACATGTCGTGTCTTGTTAATCCGTCAGGTTGTAAGAACAAAAGAACAAATTGGTTAGAAAAAAAACCTACAACAAGCCAAAACAACAACAATAAACACATTTATCGATTGAACATTGGATGTCCCTTCTCTGAGCCATGTGACGTCAAGAGTCCGTCAAAAACTCATATTTGTGCGGCGTGCAACAATAAAATAGTGAAGGAATTCCATCTGAAATCGATCGATACATTAATGTAATTTGAATTTTTGACCAGAATAAATTATGACATTTGACACAGATCGAGACAGTCATTGTTCAACTCGACCGCAGGCGCGGTCTCGGAGAAACACTTAGTGTCTCGATCTGTGTAAAATGTCATATTTTGGTCAAAGCTACACATAACGTATAATAAAAGCAGATGAACCTAGGCGGTCACATGTAGCTGCTATATGTTAATGCCAGAGTTGTATACAATTGGTAGAATTCGACTTTGATGTGTTGCGTGTATCCCTAGTCCTAGTCCTATAGTCCAGTGATAAGTGCCACTTGCTCTATATCTCTACTTTGATTCATTACAATAGGATGGTTGCTACATGTATACTGCAGCTGAACGTTATCGTGTCGTGTATTTCCACCCTTAATAGAAAGCCTCAGGGGCCGGAAGAGCTTTGTAACCTCCCATTCCTCCATTGCCCATCGTGTCCGATGACGTTATTCCTCCAAATGTTCCGTCATGGATGTTGTCATCTGTAGACAATACAATGAAGTCATTTCATGTATGATGTGTGACTTTGACAAACGTAAAGACCTGCTGCAGGAATGGGTTGACGGTGAAAAACAAAGCGAGGACAGACACATAAAAGAAGGACTGAACAACATTTGAGGACAAATAAATAAATAAACATAATGAATAAATCTCAGAAAAGGCGATGTTAAGAAAAGAAAACAACAACTCTGTCAAGGGTTTATGTGTCATGCAAGAGTTGCTTGTCTTGGAAACACTGATGCAATCAATCCGACGTGACATTAATAGCAAGATCTAGATGTGGCACGTTTCACCACGTGTACGGGAGTCTTCAAAGTGTGACGTTCTGGGGGATCGACGGAGGGACGTGGTGGCGGTCTGCTCTCTGGAGGGGACGCTCACTCAGTCTTGCTCCACGACTTAACAGTCAATGTCGTTAGTAGGGGGCATAGTAGGTAGTTGGCTGCGTCCGTTAGCTCGGGACAGACCCACTACTGAACACCGTCGAAGTGACTCAGCAGAAGTGCAGTGTCATCTTCCAAGGGTAGCCTACCGCAGCGACCCGACATCCCCCCCCCCCCCCCCCTGGAGCGTCTGTAAAATCGACAAGTCTGGCAGCGGAACGGAATTCAGATGTGGATGGAGCAGTGAGTGCAGGGACGGGGCGATGTGAGAGCCACACAGGACAAGGAACAGGTGTAAAAACGAAAAAAAAAAGAAAAAAAAAGTGGGCATTCACTCTTTGACAACCTCCACATCCCCGACATAGTTATTTCCAAACATAGTCTATGAACTCGTCTTGACAGAGTTATTTCCAAACATAGTCTATGAACTAGTCTTGACAGTTATTTCCAAACATAGTCTATGAACTAAGTCTTGACAGAGTTATTTCCAAACATAGTCTATGAACTAGTCTTGACAGAGTTATTTCCAAACATAGTCTATGAACTAGTCTTGACAGAGTTATTTCCAAACATAGTCTATGAGCTAGTCTTGACAGAGTTATTTCCAAACATAGTCTATGAACTAGTCTTGACAGAGTTATTTCCAAACATAGTCTATGAACTAGTCTTGACAGAGTTATTTCCAAACATAGTCTATGAACTAGTCTTGACAGAGTTATTTCCAAACATAGTCTAGGAACTAGTCTTGACAGAGTTATTTCCAAACATAGTCTATGAACTAGTCTTGACAGAGTTATTTCCAAACATAGTCTAGGAACTAGTCAGCCAGCGAGCCAGGGCGATTTAAATGACGGTTTACACAGCAAGCGAAAGAGAGGCCGTCCAAGAAACACCTGGCGACGCGACCTGGAGGCCGACACCAGAAAGATGGGCAACACCTGGAGTCAGATAGAAAAGATGGCCCAGGACAGAGGACTCTGGAGAGCTGTTGTTGGCGGCCCATACCCTGACAGGAGTGACGGGCATTGAGTTGAGTGAGTGAGTTACACAGCAAGGAGGCTATATTTCAAATAAACAGTAAGCGATGATCAACAACAAAACTTACTGGTACTCCAGGCAAAATCCTTGTAGTTGCTTGCGGTTCTTGCTGGGCGTTCAGTGTCGAAACTGTAAGCAAACATACACAATTATGTCGTGTCCATTTCACCGCATTGCCAAATTCGCGGAATCGTTGACATTTTGCCCATTTCGCGTAAGGCCCCCCCCCCAAAAAAAAATAGGTGTGGTTACGGTAACATAGCCAAACAAAAATAGGGTAGGAAGGTAGGCAATCACTTTTGTTTTTACTTTTTTTTTCTAATGTGTACAAATTAAACCTACTTGACAGGGAAATAAGTGTGCGACTCGGGCGCTTTCGCTTTTATTGCGTAATTTTGCACTCGTTTTCAAGGTTTGTGTGTGTGTTTTTTGACAAATGTAATATAAAGTTATAGGGTCGGCCCCTAAAAATAGGGTAGGTCGGGTTACCGTAACCACACCTATTTTTTTTTTTAGGCCTAATGAGCAAGTTGCCCATTTCGCGAAAACGGCAATAGAGTGTGTGTGTACGTGTGTGTGTGTGTGTGTGTGTGTGTGTGTGTGTGTGTGTGTGTGTGTGTATGTGTGTGTGTGTGTGTGGGTTTGTGTGTTTGTGTGTATGTGTGTGTGTGTGCGTGCGTGTGTGTGTGTGTGTGTGTGTGTGGGTTTGTGTGTTTGTGTGTATGTGTGTGTGTGTGTGTGTATGTGTGTGTGTGTGTGTGTGTGTGTGTGTTTGTGTGTTTGTGTGTTTGTGTGTATGTGTGTGTGTGTGCGTGCGTGTGTGTGTATGTGTGTGTGTGTGTGTGTGTGTTTGTGTATTTGTGTGTATGTGTGTGTGTGTGTGTGTGTGTGTGTGTGTGTGTGTGTGTTTCCCCTCACTCACTCCCCTCTCCCCATCCCCCCCCCCCCCCCCAGCGGAATTCGGCAATTCCGTGAATTGGCCATGACACATATATTGTTAGACAGACAGATCCAAAGCAGAGACAGGCAGACAGCCATACAATCAGAGCATAACGAGAATTCTACAGTTAACTTTCTCAACAATGATAAAACAGAACTAAATCGATAATTGAGTCTTCTGTTAGGGTCGCCACCATAAGCTTGAGCTTGTTGTTGATCCTTAACATGTATTATGTTGAATTATCTATGAATTGTTGAATAAACACTGTTTAAACCAATTGAAGTCTCTTAAGTTATATGTTGATGGCTGGAATTAAAACGTTAGAGCGACCGAAAACAAAGTACTCTAAACAAATGATTAAATTAACGTAAGTAAGATCCTGCTGTAAAAAAGAAAAGAAAAAATGTGTACTTACAAATCATCCCTCGGCTGCACCTTGGCCGTTCTTGGTCTGCAAATTGTTGAACAAATCAAAACGAGTTTAAGAAACTTAAAGAATTATACAAAGCACATTTTCAAAAACGATTTATTTGAACACTCCACGTTTTAAAAGGGGAGATAACACCACCGCAGCAAGCTTTAAAAAGAGTGATATAGAGCGAACAAAAAGCAGAATAGCCCCCACCCCCGACCCCTACCCCCTACCCAGTACAACAACAGCAGCAACAACAACAACAACAGCAAAAACAACCAGAAAAGCCTCCCCCCTCCCCCCCCCAAAAAAAACCCCACAAAAAGCAATAACATCAACAACAAACACAAAAAACATAAAGTAATTAAATAAATAATAATGAAGTTTGGATAAATACCATTAACTCACCTGGGATAACAACAGTCGTCACACGAACCTCCAAACCCCCGGCCAGGCCCCCCGCAGTTCATCCCCCCGCACGCCCCCCCGGCGCATTTTGCAAGCCCCCCGCAGCAGCATAGGTAGGTCATCAGGGCCGCTAACCCTAAACCCAACAACAGCATCATAATCGAAAACAGCGCCAAAAATCCATCGTCATCCCAAATGTCGTCAGAGCTTGATTCGGACGCGGCGGTGGTGGCGGTTGTCGTCGTCGGCGTAGTCGTGGTGGGTGTGGTGGTTGTGGTTGTGGTGGTCGTCGTTGTGGTGGTGGTGGTGGTTGTGACGTAGGTCAGGGCGAAAGTGGTTGTGGCGGAACGGGTGGGAGTGCCACCGTCCATGCAGATCACTTGTACGTAGAAATAATTCTCGTATTCCGATTCGGGGATCCGCTTACTGTAGTGAACCTGGTTTGGGAAAAAACAGGCATCCACAATTCGTTATTTTGTGTAAGGAAAGGTGAGGTGAGGTAGGGTGAGGTATGGTAAGGTAGATAGGTAAGGTAAGGTAGGGTAAAGTAAGGTCAGGTAGGGTGAGGTAAAGTCAGATAAGGTAAGGTAGGGTCAGGTCAGGTCAGGTAGGGTAAGGTAAGGTAAATAGGTCGGGTGAGGTAAGGTCAGGTAAGGCCGAGGTAAGGTATGGTAGATAGGTAGAGCGATGTCAGGTGCTGTAAGGTAAAGGTTAGTTGGACAGGAAAGGTATGGTATGGTATGGTAAGGTAAGGTAAGGTAAGGTAAGGTGAAGTAAGGCCAGGTCAGGTTAGGTCAGGTCAGGTCAGGTCAGGTCAGGCAAGGTAAAGCATGGCAAGGTAAGGTAAGGTAAGGTATTGTAAGGTTATATATTGTCCTGTGAGATTACCCTTTTTTCCCTTGGGACGCGAGCTGCCATTGAGTGTGTCGATCGCAATACCCATTGTTTCCCTTGGGACGCGAGCTGCCATTGAGTGTGTCGATCGCTATACCCATTGTTTCCCTTGGGACGCGAGCTGCCATTGAGTGTGTCGATCGCAATACCCATTGTTTCCCTTGGGACGCGAGCTGCCATTGAGTGTGTCGATCGCTATACCCATTGTTTCCCTTGGGACGCGAGCTGCCATTGAGTGTGTCGATCGCTATACCCATTGTTTCCCTTGGGACGCGAGCTGCCATTGAGTGTGTCGATCGCTATACCCATTGTTTCCCTTGGGACGCGAGCTGCCATTGAGTGTGTCGATCGCTATACCCATTGTTTCCCTTGGGACGCGAGCTGCCATTGAGTGTGTCGATCGCTATACCCATTGTTTCCCTTGGGACGCGAGCTGCCATTGAGTGTGTCGATCGCTATACCCATTGTTTCCCTTGGGACGAGCTGCCATTGAGTGTGTCGATCGCTATATCCATTGTTTCCCTTGGGACGCGAGCTGCCATTGAGTGTGTCGATCGCTATATCCATTGTTTCCCTTGGGACGCGAGCTGCCATTGAGTGTGTCGATCGCTATATCCATTGTTTCCTGCATGCATGTGTTTGTGCGTGTATTTTCAAAGCTTTCGATGTGCACTTTGGATCTTTAACATGCGTATGCAAGACAAGAAGGTGGCACATTCTCGGGCTGTTAACGTACTTTATCACATGATGAAAGTTTTCCTGACCTGACCATCGGAGAACACATAAAAGTAGCTGGAACCGCCACCTGATTTAAATGTGACGTCTTTGTTTGGTGACGTCGCATCGTGGTCTTCAGCGGTGAAGTGGGTTATTTGGCCTAAACATAATCAAGACTGCTTCGTTAGCATAATTTTAATGTACCTATGTATACAATATGATTACAATGATGAAGAAGACAAAGAACAGAAAGAGTATAATTTATGGAGTATATTTCAGGCAGTACGACATTTATGTAACTTTACGAAACTTCACAATAACAGCTTTAACAAAACTGCGCGCGCACATTTACACCTTTTTTCTTTCCCTCTCTGTCTCTTCCTCTTCTCTCAAACGTGCACATAACACTCAAACACAGATGTACTGTCTCTCTCTCTCTCTCTCTCTCTCTCTCTCTCTCTCTCTCTCTCTCTCTCTCACACACACACACACACACACACACACACACACACACACACACACACACACACACACACACACACACACACACATAGAAGCATTCCACCCCCCCCCCCCTTCCCCCCAAATACACAACAACAACAACACTACAATATTAAAAACTTTTTTTTTTAAAGCAAACACTGAAATAAATCACACCCACCCAGTGCCGTCCCTTGGTTTACAGTCAGCGCTTGAGCTCCAATATTAGTAACCTGACACGTGTTGTCATTGACGTCAGCAACAGTGACCGTGATCTGACTCGTTGCCGTACACCCTTGGGGGTCCGTGGCCTTTATCGTCAGTTTGACGATTTGCGGCTTGGCGTCCATGTCATTGTCGACGTCATAATCCACAGCAAACGTCAGCTGATCCGTTTCGTCATTGTACTTAAAGTTGTCGCTGTAGGTGCTTGACACCAAGCTGAAAGTTAGGCCGTAGGGGTTGTTTGGGTTGAAATTGTAGTTGTTGTTGTTATTATTGTTGTTGTTGTTGTTGCAGTTGCTGGTGTAGTAGCCTTGGTTGTTGTAGTAGCCGTTCTGATTGTTCTGGTAGTAGTTGTTGTAGTAATTGTTGTTGTTATTGATGATGTTGTTGCTGTTGACGCCGTTGGAGGGTTGGTTGTAGTAGTAATTGAGGTCAGGGTCGGTCGCGCTCAGGCCAAGTGTGCACTGAGATTCTTCAGCCTGAAAAAAATTAAAGAGATGTTTATTTCGAGAGATGTACATTTGAGCGTTCGGAACTTTTCAGTCGCCCGGCCCCATGAAGTGTAGCTTCTCAACCCATGAGCTATCGAGGGTTCGGGCTTGTTGTTGGGTGGTTATTTGTTTGGTTGCTGGGTGTTTACCGAAAAATGTGACCCTCCACCACGGAATGAGTCGCATGTCACCTTTGCATGATTTTCATATTTTTACATTTTCCTAAAGAGTTTATGCTCTATCCAGTGGTGAAAACTGTTATAAAAAAGAGCGAAAACTGTTTGAGTTATAAGCCTGTGACTAAGGTGACCCTCACACTATTACCAGACACTCCCCGACTTATTATGCTTTGCGCAGAACCGCGCGAGGTGACATGCGACTCATTTCGTGGTGGAGGGTCAAAAATAAACACCCCTTGCAGATTACAGATGTAAAGAAGCAGAGGGGGGAATACGTGTGTGTTATGGTGTGGGATATGGTGATAGGGACTGGGTGGCCGAGTGGTAACGCACTTGCGCTCGGAATCGAGAGGTTGCGTGTTCGACCCTGGGTCAGGCCGCTATTTTCTCCCCCCTTTCCTAACCTAGGTGGTGGGTTCAAGTGCTAGTCTTTCGGATGAGACGAAAAACCGAGGTCCCTTCGTGTACACTATATTGGTTGTGCACGTTAAAGATCCCACGATTGACAAAAGGTTTTTTCCTGGCAAAATTGTATAGGCATAGATAAAAATGTCCATCAAAATACCCGTGTGACTTGGAATAAAGGCCGTGAAAGGTAAAGGTTCGCCTAACAGGCTTGAGGTTTGCTAGTCGATGTGAATGCGTTATATATTGTGTGTAAAAAATGTTTGTTTGTCTGTCTGTCTGTAAAAAATTCCATTTCACACGGCAGAAATTAGTATGTAAAGCGCGGAGAGCACAGTTAATTGTGGTTCGCGCTATATAAGCTCACAATAATAATAATAATGGTGTCTGAGTGTTGTAGCAAGAAACAGCTCTAGATTAAGGGGGCGGTAGCTCAGTTGGTAGAGGACTTGTGATCGGAAGGTCGCTGGTTCGAGTTCGGGCCGGGACGGACACGGGTCAACTTTATGTGAAGACCCAGAGACGGAAGCCATGTCCCACCCCCTGTGTCACCACAATGGCACGTAAAAGACCTTGGTCATTCTGCCATAAGTGCAGGTGGCTGAATACACCTAAACACGCAGACACCTGGGTAGCGCGACTCCGTTGTTGCTAGCTTTCCACTGGGAGGAAGCGACCCGAATTTCCCAGCGATGCGACAATAAAGTAATGAAAATGAAAATGAACATGAAAAATGATAAAGTGTGCTGGAACCATGACAACCGAGTGGAAAGCAGCACACCAGGGGTGGCCAAACCTAAAACATTTTACTCGCCAGCCGGGAGAGTAACTTCAAGAAAGTCACTAGCCCGGCAAAAATGTTGCTAGCCCCGTTAACGCGTTCATACCACAGTTGATCTGCAGCGTTTATATGGCTTAAAAACTCGATGTTACAACCAAAGGTGTTGCATTTGACCAGAATTTTCATTTGCCAGCCAGGCGAGTTGCCAGGCGGTTTCTACGAGCCCGGCGAATTTTTTACTCGCCCCTGGCGATCGGGCGGACGATTTGGTCATCCCTGCACACGCAGAGCTTAGCGTCTCTTCGCAAACACCCCAGTCGCTGAAAGGTCAGGTTATTGATTTGGTGCACAGTTATTGTGGTTGTTTACCCTGTTTTCAGTCGGTGAAAGGTCAGGTTATTGATTTGGTGCACAGTTAGTGTGGTTGTTTACCCTGTTTTCAGTCGCTGAAAGGTCAGGTTATTGATTTGGTGCACAGTTAGTGTGGTTGTTTACCCTGTTTTCAGTCGCTGAAAGGTCAGGTTATTGATTTGGTGCACAGTTAGTGTGGTTGTTTACCCTGATTTCATCATGTTGCACAATTAAAAAACAAGTAAGGTAAGTTGTTCGAACGTGTGTTATTATGTTAATGACAAAAAAAGACCGTTTGGTCGATATTTTTTGTGACTGTAACGTATTTTTTTTGTCAATAACAATCGTTCCAACAACTTAATACCTTTCTTGTTTTTTTATTCTGAATTTTGGAACGTTGGCAGTCTCTTTGCTTTTTTTTATGATGTTGCGCGCATAGTGTTTTAGTAGTAATTCTGAATAGGTTGTTAGCCTCGTGCAAACACAAATAAGTAAGGTGGCAATGACGTACAGCCGATTCCTCCAGGTTGCAGTAGTACATGGTCTGTGGAAACACTGGGGCCTCCCACACGTTCTTCACGTTCACCGTCAGCACGCCCTGAAACACACAAGGAAATACAGTGACGTCTCCTAGATAAGAACCCCCCCCCCCCCCCCTCTGATTTAGTTAGAGACCACGTTTTCTTAGATTTTTTGTTCATAACCTCAGTAAATTTACCCCCAATTTTAAATTAATACCTGAAAGTAAAGGGGGACGCACCCGTTGACAGTCATTAATTGTTATGCATTGGACGGGCGCAGTGGCGGGGGGGTAGGACGTCGGCCTCCTAATCGGGAGGTCGTGAGTTCGAATCCCGGTCGCTGCCGCCTGGTGGGTTTAAGAGTGGAGATTTTCCGATCTCCCAGGTCAACTTATGTGCAGACCTGCTAGTGACTTAACCCCCTTTGTGTGTACACGCAAGCACAAGACCAAGTCCGCACGGAAAATATCCTGTGATCCATGTCAGAGTTCGGTGGGTTATATTAACACGAAAATACCCAGCATGCCTCACACGAAATCGGCGTATGCTGCCTGAATGGCGGGGTAAAAACGGTCATACACGTAAAATTCCACTCGTGCTCAAAACATGAGTGAACGTGGGAGCCTAAGCCCACGAACAAAGAAGAAGAAGAAGAAGAAGTTATGCATTGCTTTCTGACCTCATTAAATCCAGAACTGAGAAAGGAAACTTCATCAACTATACTATACTCACATCAGACGTGACGTATCCGTCTGACGTCACCATGCTATACTGACCTCAGTCGTGACTATCCGTTTGACGTCAACCCTGCTATACTGACCTCAGTCGTGACGTATCCGTCTGACGTCACCATGCTATACTGACCTCAGTCGTGACGTATCCGTCTGACGTCAACCCCGCTATACTCACCTGTCGTGACGTATCCGTCTGACGTCAACATGCTATACTGACCTCAGTCGTGACGTATCCGTCTGACGTCAACCCTGTTATACCACAGTGTTCTAGATGATCGAACGTGTAGCAAAGACCTGTACGCGTACGGGTAGATATTGCGTCACCCGTGACTCACTTTTTTTCTCCAATGCTCCAAATGCATATACGTTGTTTTGCTCCCATCAAGACTGCAGATCTTGGCAAACGCGTGACGCAAAAACGAGATTTAATGACGTTCCCCGTACACGTTCCCGTACACGTGGTGAAAAGTGCCACATCTAGATCTTTCTACCCACCTCAGTGGTGAGGTATCCGTCTGACGCGACACAGGTGATGGTGTACGTGTTGTAGAGCCCCTCATAGTCCAGCAGTGTGTTACCCGCGGTCGTTGACGCTAGTTTGATTTCCCCGGCTGCAACACGTCATTACCGGTTGCGTCACTTATTTTACTTAAGTTAGGTCAAAGTTAAATAGGTACCTTAGAGGGAGAGACAGACAGACGGACAGACAGACAGAGGGACAGAGACAGTGAGAGACAGGGACAGAGACACAGAGAGACAGACAAACTGACATACAGACAAGACAGACAGACAGACAGACAGACAGACAAACAGACATACAGAGACGTACGGGCAGACTGTGACAGAGACTGAGACAGACAGACAGACAGACAGACATAGACAGTTAGACAGACAGACAGACAGACATACACGGAGAGACAGAGAGACAGCCACTCACTGGCATCGTAATAGACAAACTTGTACGCCTCGCTGGACGGAGCGACAGAACATACTACGCTGACAGTTTGATCCGTGTCCGTGGCCCTGAGAATGACGATCGTTTGACCGCCCTGCTGTTCCTCATTCAAGTCGATGGTAGCCGGCAGATCCTTTTCAAACACCGGGGCCGTGTTCAGGTCTGGAGGCAAACAACAAAGTCACACACATACTTGAAAATCTAAAGAAAAAGAAAACATACCAGTAACCAGGTTAGGTACGTTAATATGTACTTTTAACTACTTGAAAATCTTCTTCTTCTTCTTCTTCTTCTTCTTCGTTCATGGGCTGAAACTCCCACGTTCACTCATGTTTTCGCACGAGTGGGTTTTTACGTGCATGGCCGTTTTTACCCTGCCATTCAGGCTGCCATAGGCCGCTTACGGGTGAAGCATGCTGGGTATTTTTGTGTTTCTATAACCTAATCCTCTGACGTGGATTATATGATCTTTTCCGTGGGTACTGTGTCTTGTGCTTGCGTGTTCATACTAATGGTGATAAGACAATAGCAGGCCTGCACATAAGTTGACCTGGGAGATCGTAAACATCAGGCGGCCGTGGCCGGAATTTGAACTCACAACCTTCCGATTAGGAGGCCAATGTCTTATCCACTAGGCCACTTGAAAATGAACGGGAAGAGAGAGACAGGGGTGATTTCATTATTTCTCGCGTGCAATCTACAAAAAGGAGAACCTCCGTATTCCTTAAAACCAAACGTAATGGTGATGGGAACGGTAATGGTCACCCCACCCCCCCCCCCCACACACACACACACACACACACAACAAATGCAGTTCTTGACGTCACAGGTAGATATAATCAGTGTGTAAGAGATGACAGACTGCAAGCGCTTGGCAAGATACAGCGAAACCTCCCTTTCAAACCTTCAACAATCTGAGAAAACAGGGTCTTGAAAAAGGAGGGAGTCTTGAAATTGGGGTAATTCTACAGTGTTAAAATGAGCACACAATCTGAGATAACAGCTAAGGTCTTAAAAGGGAGGGAGCCTTAAATCAGGGGGGGGGTACTAAAAGGGGTTCCATATACATAGACATAGACATAGAAAACGTCATTATCTCAAATGAGAAATTAATGTGTGATGTACAAATATATCGCAACATCCAACAACATACGACATAACTAGTAACAACATAGAACAATAAAATTCAGTGTGTACGCACAACTAAAAATACTTATTACCAACTTACTGGTGATGGGAACAGTAACGGTCATCTCCTTCCCGCAGTCACTGACGTCACAGGCAGACAGGGTCAGCGTGTAGGATGATCTGGTCGCGGACTTCAAGCTCTTGGCGACCTTCACCTCCCCCGTAGCTGCGGAGAAAAGCAGGTATTGTAATTGTAATGGTATTGGTATTAGTATTGGTATTGGTTTTGGTTTGATATATGTATTGGTTTTGGTATTGATGTTGATATTGGTATTGATATTGATATTGTTCTTTCCCCCCAATGATTGTATTGCCCTTTGAGCGCTCTCTCTCTTTCTCTCTCTTTCTCTCTCTCTCTCTCTCTCTCTCTCTCTCTCTCTCTCTCTCTCTCTCTCTCTCTCTCTCTCTCTCTCTCTCTCTCTCTCGATCGATAGTTAAAAACGCAGTACCTTCGTTTATTTCAAAGAAGCCGTCATTCGGGTCCTGCGACGTTATCCCATAAGTGACAGCTTGGTCGTCAGTGTTGTAATAGACGCCATTTGGGTAATATTTGACGCCATTAGGGTAGTAGACGCCATTGTTGTAATAATTATTGACGCCATTCTGGTAGTAACTGACGGCGTTGCCGGAGTCAGGATCCGTAGCACTGGCTTCGTACACTACGTAACCCACAGAAGAATCAAGGGCATCCACGGACTCCGCTTTATCTGAAGATCAAATTGACATTGATACAGCTAACTGAAGTTCAACGGCGGTCCTGTAGAACTTAGTAATGTAGAGCAAAGCCAAAGAGCAACATTAATGCTGCAATGCTTCAACAATACGAACTATCTTTATGCCTTGAAGATGTAATGTCACTGATAGAAACTTAACAAAGCTCGAATATTGAAGGTTTACATTCTGCAGTATGTTTTCGTTTGTTTTTGGTTTTTTTCTTTTTCATTTATGGTTTTATTTTATTTTTGTATTAATCTATTTTTACAAAGGGATAAGATCCTTCCTCAACTTGGACATATACTAGAATTCAACAGCATGGATGCTTTGTGTGAAGAGTGGGATTTTGTTTGATGGCTTTAGTTTGGTACTGACACTTTGGTGTCAATCTGCAAAACTAGTTCATCTAGAATGTCCCACTCTCAACACAAAGCAGTCAGGATGATGATTTGTTTGTTTGTTTGTTTGCTTAACGCCCAGTCCACCACGAAGGGTGATATCAAGGCGGTGCTGCTTTGACATTTAACGTGCGCCACACACAAGACAGAAGTCGCAGCACAGGCTTCATGTCTCACCCAGTCACATTATTCTAACACCGGACCGACCAGTCCTAGCACTAACCCCATAATGCCAGACGCCAGGCGGAGCAGCCACTAGATTGCCAATTTTAAAGTCTTAGGTATGACCCGGCCGGGGTTCGAACCCACGACCTCCCGATCACGGGGCGGACGCCTTACCACTAGGCCAACCCACGACCTCCCGCTCACTGGGCGGACGCCTTACCACTAGGCCAACCCACGACCTCCCGATCACGCGGCGGACGCCTTACCACTAGGCCAACCCACGACCTCCCGCTCACTGGGCGGACGCCTTACCACTAGGCCAACCCACGACCTCCCGCTCACTGGGCGGACGTCTTACCACTAGGCCAACCCACGACCTCCCGCTCACTGGGCGGACGTCTTACCACTAGGCCAACCCACGACCTCCCGCTCACTGGGCGGACGTCTTACCACTAGGCCAACCCACGACCTCCCGCTCACTGGGCGGACGTCTTACCACTAGGCCAACCCACGACCTCCCGCTCACTGGGCGGACGTCTTACCACTAGGCCAACCCACGACCTCCCGCTCACTGGGCGGACGTCTTACCACTAGGCCAACCCACGACCTCCCGCTCACTGGGCGGACGTCTTACCACTAGGCCAACCCACGACCTCCCGCTCACTGGGCGGACGTCTTACCACTAGGCCAACCCACGACCTCCCGCTCACTGGGCGGACGTCTTACCACTAGGCCAACCCACGACCTCCCGCTCATTGGGCGGACGTCTTACCACTAGGCCAACCCACGACCGCCCGCTCACTGGGCGGACGTCTTACCACTAGGCCAACCCACGACCTCCCGCTCACTGGGCGGACGTCTTGCCACTAGGCCAACCCACGACCTCCCGCTCACTGGGCGGACGTCTTACCACTAGGCCAACCCACGACCTCCCGCTCACTGGACGGACGTCTTGCCACTAGGCCAACCCACGACCTCCCGCTCACTGGGCGGACGTCTTACCACTAGGCCAACCCACGACCTCCCGCTCACTGGGCGGACGTCTTACCACGAGGCCAACCCACGACCTCCCGCTCACTGGGCGGACGTCTTACCACTAGGCCAACCCACGACCTCCCGCTCATTGGGCGGACGTCTTACCACTAGGCCAACCCACGACCGCCCGCTCACTGGGCGGACGTCTTACCACTAGGCCAACCCACGACCTCCCGCTCACTGGGCGGACGTCTTGCCACTAGGCCAACCCACGACCTCCCGCTCACTGGGCGGACGTCTTACCACTAGGCCAACCCACGACCTCCCGCTCACTGGACGGACGTCTTGCCACTAGGCCAACCCACGACCTCCCGCTCACTGGGCGGACGTCTTACCACTAGGCCAACCCACGACCTCCCGCTCACTGGGCGGACGTCTTACCACTAGGCCAACCCACGACCTCCCGCTCACTGGGCGGACGCCTTACCACGAGGCCAACCCACGACCTACCGCTCACTGGGCGGACGCCTTACCACGAGGCCAACCCACGACCTCCCGCTCACTGGGCGGACGTCTTACCACGAGGCCAACCCACGACCTCCCGCTCACTGGGCGGACGTCTTACCACTAGGCCAACCTTACCACTAGGCCACCGTGTTGCGGTAGGATGATGATTGTTGGTATGTGTCCAAGTGCAGTAATGACCTTACCCTATGTAGAAGACAAGACAAGACAAGACAAGACAAGACAAATTCTTTGTTACCGATGGTAATGGCATGAACAAACGGGTGGTTTTTTTACATCCAGCCCCCGCCCGCCCTTGAGAGGGACTAACTAATCTCATGATAATACGTTTTACAGATAAGGAAGACTGTGTGCCGAGCACCTTTTATAGAAGAGTAGCTTGTTGTGTTTTTTTCTTCTTATTTATATTATTGGGTTGTCACGTATGTGAATACAGTATAAATAAAATTATATTTAAACCATAACATACTCAGGCCCTAAATGATAACTCACCAGCAGGGTACTTGACGAAGGTTGGAGCAATGTTCTTTCTGACGTTGACGATGACGGCAGGGGTGACCGTGACAACTTTGGTCGGATCAGCGGGGTCGCCGCCGCTGCACGTCACAATGAGATAGTAGGTGGTGGGACCGGTGCTGGAAAAGCCCGTGCCTGTGTAGTACACTTGAGGCCCTGTTGATGTACCTGTCAATTTCATGGAACACAAACTGATGTTGGTTTTGGTTTTTTAATCTATCTACTTGTTTCGTGGTCTATCTGTCACACACACACACACACACACACACACACACATACACACACACATACTTACACACGCACACATACACTCGGCACACACACACACACACACACACACACACACACACACACACACACACACACACACACACATACATACTTACATACACACACTGTCACGATTTAGTGACATGGATCAAGAAAGTGTCACTCTGTGTGGTGCCTTCTCTTGGTCAATTGCGATAGAAAGCGTCTGTGCGTTCTGTCAACGGCTGGGTTTTAGCTGACAGAGCAAAGCGAACACGGGAATTTCGTGTCGCACGGATTTCACGTGGGTGATTTCTGCTGTCGGGGCAAAACTAGGATAGCTGAACTTGGAATGTGACAAGGTGAGTCACGTGATTTTGTCCAGGTTGTCTGTTTGAGACATATTAATTTCACACTCGAAACTCAGCAGCGAGAGAGAAGGGTCGGTGTCAGAATTCTCCTACAAGTTTGAGGGTCTTCAACACGTTTTAAATACTTTACTGGGTATCAACGTGCTATGCTACTTGCTAGTGGGGCTTGATAGGAACTACATAGGACAGACCACCTTCTTTCTGGACACATGCTGGCTGACAGTCGGGGCGTCAAGGTTCTCCGCTGTGCGTTTTCACCGCATAAGGATTCAGCGAGAGAGGAGGATGACGGTATTTCTGTTGACGAACAGAAGTCATTCGAAAGGAAGCGGTTTCGCTTAAAAGAGAGCTACCTACATAAGGCTGTTGAGGTAATAAATCATTATTTAACGCTGTTGACGAGTCTGTGTTTGTGGAATGAAATACTCTCTGTTGTTCTTTCCAGGTTAGCGCATAATTTGCTCTTTGTGACGCTAAAATACTAATCTGTATATGGTTTTTGCAGATATGGAGAGAAGGAAGGAAAATAGCTGATTTGTTGTTGTAAAAGTCCGTTTGTGCAGGCCCACGTGCTCGATGAGATATGTCAGGGTGACATGTTTAAAGGTGGGGTGTGAGGGGTAGCATGACATGTTTAGTGCACCGAGGCTTTTTGTTGCAGCCTTCTTCTATTGCTGTTGCTGGACGTAATCTACTACGACTACGTGCTGGGATGCTGTAACCAGGTCGTCCGCAAACATCGTGTAACCTGCTAACCTGCTGTATTGGCTTTTTGCTGTCGCTGTCGCCGTCCTACCAGCTACATCTCTACTTTTCTGGTAGACTACGGGAGGACCTTCAGCGACTGAGTGAGGCGCCTGATGTCTCCACTGTTCCCTGCTTCGTTGCCACGCTAACCGGCATTACATTTCAACGGAGCAGTTGTAAAGACTAAATACTAATTACGGGCCGCCCACTCAGTGGCAAAAAGCTAAGTTGCACCACCAGGGGCGGGGATATAGCTCAGTTGGTAGCGCGCTGGATTTGTATTCAGTTGGCCGCTGTCAGCGTGAGTTCGATCCCAGGTTCGGCGGAAATTTATTTCACAGAGTCAACTTTGTGTGCAGACTCTCTTCGGTGTCCGAACCTCCCCCCGTGTACACTACATTGGGTGTGCACGTTAAAGATCCCACGATTGACAAAAGGGTCTTTCCTGGCAAAATTGCTTGGGCACAGTTAATAATTGTCTACCTATACCCGTGTGACTTGGAATAATAGGCCGTGAAAGGTAAATATGCGCCGAAATGGCTGCAATCTACTGGCCGTATACAAAATTTCATCTCACACGGCATCACTGCAGAGCGCCTAGAACTGTACCCACGGAATATGCGCGATATAAGACTCATTGATTGATTGATTGATTGATGTCTTTTGCACCCTTACCACCAAGTCATCTGTATTATTTGTGATTATACTCGAGTGGTGACGACGTGGGGTGTGTGACACCTGCATGAATTAGCACTTTAAGGCAGATCAGTAACTTTTCTTAACTATACACGGGATCAGCGTGTTATTATTATTTCCTGTACTTTAACTGGCATTTTTGTCAGTGACCACTTGTTTTACGTTTAGAACGTAAAAAGAACATCTTTTGGAGTGAAGTCTCGAGGGAGGTGGCGTGATATTACATAAACAGGCGTCTGAAACTTATACTTTTGTTGATTCTATCTATTTGTATGACTGCGAGAGTGGATCGTGGTGTGGTTAGTTAGTTAGAAGTAACTAACCGTTCATAATCACCTTATTGTGATAATGAAACGTGACACACACATACATACACACACATACATACACAGACACACACACACACACACACACATACATACATAAACACACACACACACACACACACACACACACACACACACACACACATACGCTTAAATATGCAAAAAGCAAAACGTACGCAGCTGGCTATAGAGTCCGTTTTGCTCCACAGCGAAAGGACCACCCACGGGATACGTCGCTGTGACCTTACATAGGCATTCGGTGATCATCTCAAACTCATCTTTGCAGAGAATATCCACCAGGGGTGTCTTCTGCACACTCCACTCGGATATATACACGTTGTTTTGTGCAGGGTCAGGGCTCGCGGCCGTCAGTACCTGCACGTGATGTACGATTTAAAAAAACAACAACAAAAAAACATGAAAGTGGAACGCTTTAGCCTATGTGACAAACTGAAAGATGAAAGTTGCTTCACAGTCCACTACGATAAATAGGCGTATAGTTGTGTGCAGGGTCAGGGTTTACGTCGGACAGTACCGGCTGCACGTGATGTACGATTTTGTTTTTAAACAATGAAAGTACGAATGAATGAAGTTTAGCCTCAAATGACAAAATGAAAGATGAAAGTTGCTTCACAGTCCACTACGATAAATAGGCGTATAGTTGTGATAACTGATGATGATTACTGTGATTGGTTTTATGTGTTTGGTTGGTCTCTTCTTTTGGTAGTGCAATAGCGTTAATTATGGATTGTTGTTATCATCATTTGCATGGGGACTTGTCTGTTAGTCCAAACAGTGATATGGTTATTGTGATATTCTTGGCTGCACTTTAACATGGAATGTATGTATGTATGTATGTATGTATGTATGTATATATGTAGGTATGTATGTAGGTATGTATGTAGGTATGTATGCATGTGTGTTGGTGTGTCGGTGTGTCAAGTGTGCAAGTAAAAAGGGTATTGTAGTTGTACATATATTACTTTAGATATTTTTTTTGTTATCATGGGTTTTATGAATTTTCTTCTCTTATTCTTTTATAATTATTAATTAATGACCTATATGTGCTGATGACCAATTTAATTTCCTTTGTTGGATCAATAAAATGTTATGAGTTATGAGTTATGAGTGTGCAGGGTCAGGGTTCACGTCGGACAGTGCCTGCACGTGATGTACGATTATTTTGTTTAAACAATGAAAGTACGAATGAATGAAGTTTAGCCTCAAATGACAAAATGAAAGATGAAAGTTGCTTCACAGTCCACTACGATAAATAGGCGTATAGTTGTGTGCAGGGTCAGGGTTTACTTCGGACAGTACCTGCACGTGATGTACGATTTTTTTTTTAAACAATTAAAGTACGAATGAATGAAGTTTAGCCTCAAATGACAAAATGAAAGATGAAAGTTGCTTCACAGTCCACTACGATAAATAGGCATACAGCATGACTTCCCTTCTTTGTCTCTGTTAATCTAGGGAGAAAATATCCAGCGATATTTCTCCGTAGGCCTATAGTTCGGCCATGACCTAGGCAAAATAACTTGCGCAGCCGCAGAAACAAGAAATGATTGGGAGCCACGCAAATGTGACCTATTGATTCCGACCATGAACCCGCTGTTGATAATCTGGAAGGTCGTACCAGAAATGCAGATCTATCTCTGGCCGATTCATAGATTCAACCTACAAACTGCGACCTCATCTGTGATCAGATGGTCAAGCAATGGGTGAAATCTTTTATTCTAAAGCCTTATGGTTCGTTTCGACATGCATTAAACGGATGAAATTAACCACATGCAGTTTATTCTTCAGAAAAAATGCACACAAAAAATGGGTTGGGTTCGGTGATGTGTACATAGGCTAAACGTCTTCCTCGCGATAGATTCGCTTATTATTTTGTCTTATGAAGCCGTCATCAACACGAACACAATGATTGCAGAAGCAAACTCTGTACCTACACGACCGAGACACAAGACTGATTATTTCACAGCTGCAATGAGAATAGAGAACAAAGACGTTTTGGGTAAGCTTACTCACGTCAGTGGCCGAGGTCTTGTCGGCTACGTAGCGGCTTTACGCATATGCGCAGAGCCTACGGACACCGTAAGATGAAAACGTGGTGGTCATGACGCGAGCGTAGCGAAACTTGCGCCGCTACGTTCACCGTAAAGTTACGACAGCTCCCCCCCTGTCGTAAACCTTTGCGCAGCACGCGTGTGGCGAAAAAACATGGCGGGCAGCACGTTATTTTTTCGGATGCTTTTGCGGCGGAACTTCAGCCGTCAACGGACGTTGCTGAACAGATCCTCATTGCTTTGCTTCTTTTTTTCTAGCAAGGTGTGGATTTCAACTTCACTAAAATGTCCGCCGCGGTGCTTTGGTGCTCCAGCTTCGACAACGTGATAAAGAACAAAACAAATACTATATTACGTAATCAAACACAACAGCATGACGTAAAGTACACAAAAAGAAAGAATTCTCCGTATCGCCGAGACTAATAGACTTCCTTGAGGCTTTTGACGTCACTAGTTAGACGCGACTTCACGGGATACCCCTTCACTAAAAATAGTACAACTTTGCGCACAGCGTTAGCTCCTTACGTATTTCGTTACTCCGCAAACGACTAAGCAAGCGTCGTGACCACCAAGTTACGCATTTGCGGAGCTACGGAATATGTAGGCTTTACGTGTTCGTAACTCCATGCGTAACCTAACTTATTTGCGCTACCGACAAGACCTCGGCCACAGGTCTTCACTGACAAGCTAGGAACAGACGGAAAATTCCGAACAAAAGTAAATGACGTCAAAGTCTCTTTCGCTTTGCGTGTAACTTTGTCATGACGTCTTTTTGTGACGACAGTGTTCGCTTCCGGTGTCATTTTAGACTGAAAAGCAACTCAAAAGAAGGAGCTAAGCCTGTGTCTTGAAACAGCTGAAACACTCTTTTGGATTGCCGTTTCAATGTTAACCAAAAAGTTAAAGAAAAAAAACCAATGTTCAGTTGCGAACTGACAGCGGATTGAGCATTTATTCCTTTTGATGAAGGTACGATTGAAGCTTTATTCTCTCCGTCAACCAACAAGACTAGATTTGTAGCAGACGAAAAACAAAGTGTGCGTTTTTCCTGTCTTGTGAAGGCGATTATGTCGTTATAAGTTATCTGTACGTTGTGAAGACATTTCAAAACAAAATTTAGCTTTGATGCGTCACGGGATATAAGCTTATACGTTTTCATCCATGGAATTGTTTTTTTCGTCTCGGCAGGGTGAATGAATTCATGATGTCTTTTCCGGAACTGGACAAAACTGGCCTTGCCAAGACTGAAACAAAATATAGTTCTACAACTTCTAGGCTTGGGTTGATTGCCCATGGTGAATTTCCAATGATTTGTTTCCACATCCCATGACAAATTCTCTTTACTTTGGTCATGCCATATATACGTTACAGTTCCGTCCATCCATGGTATCCCGTGATATTTTGTCTCGACGGGGTGAAAGAATATAATGACGTCACTCTCGGCAGAGCCTCGTCATCATATGTATTGACCCAGTCTCGACAAAATATCAGGCGATACCATGGATGGACGGAGCTGTAACTTATACGTATAGTTGTGTGCAGGGTCAGGGTTTACGTCGGACAGTGCCTGCACGTGATGTACGATTTCTTTTTTAAAAACAATGAAAGTACGAATGAAACCAAATGAAGTTTAGCCTCAAATGACAAAATGAAAGATGAAAGTTTGCTGCATAGTCCGCTCCTATATATAGCCGTAGTAGTTGTGTGCAGGGTCAGGGTTCAAGTCCTCAAGTCCGTCAGTACCTCAGCGCACGCGATGTACGAGGGGAAAAAGAGTGAAAGTGGAATAATAACCAAGGGATGTACTATTTAGGAAACAAAGGGACGTAAGCGCTCTAAATATAGACGACATGGTTGCACAACGAGAGTAAGTGAATACCTGCACGTGAAATGCCAGAATACCGCACTCAAACTAGGTCACTGAATTATACTATAATTATTATGTACATCAGAAGAAGATGTGCAAAAACTCATGCTAGTTTACAGAACTTTTTGGCAGTCAGTATAATGCTAGAAATGACTTTTTTTTTTTAATTAAAAAAAGACTCTTGATGTGAGAGTCGTGCAATTTTAACTGATTTGCATTTTGGAAACAACAAGTTGGTGTGTTTGAATGTATGGCGGATGTGTTTGGTTTGGGCTTTGTTTATTGTTGCTGTTAGAGAAACAAGATTCTTTCGTTTCATTCTCCAACTCGTTACAGAAGTCCGCAAAGGGCCAAAATATTTATTTTTTAAACGAGAAGAGAAAAGTAGCCTTCTATATAACTGTTGGTTTGAGCGTTTTTTTTTATTTACTTTGGTATACAATCGTTTCACACAAAAACATCATAGAACGATAACAAGCAACACTGTGCTTATGGACACGTTCTAAAATTAAAAATAGTAAACAATACACATTTACGATTACAACATGGCGAACAAGTGAAAGCATGATCATCACTGAACTTTCATAATATATCTATATAACTGTTAACGAAGGGCATAAAGAACTCAATGCTCGAAAAAATGTATGCAGAGAAAATGTTTTTACTTACCCCGGAACTGAAGTTTTGCATGGAACAAAACACGAATACTCCAAGGAGGACACTCACAACTTGCCACATGGTGTCTTTCCTCAAGATCTGCCTCAACAGCTTTCCCTGTACTGCAGTTTTAAAATTCACTCTTAATTGTTTACAGTCTTCGATACTCTTTCATCTCTGCAAAAAGCTGAATATGAAAAAGAAACCAGTTACATTCGATCAAATATCTGAGCTACAAGTAAAAGTAATTAGAAAGGCGAAGAGATAGTTAAACACCTAGCACTATTACTTGATAGGAAGAGCTTATTCTTGTCGCTCCTAATGTGAACAAGTCCAATCCCTTGAAGATGAAAGCGGGAAAAATTCACAAAACTGATTACATTTTCTTAAAAAAATATTTTCTATCTTCACGTAAAAAACAGGTTAAGTTTCAAACCAGACAGAGATGATAAAACAAACAGCTTTCAATAGTTATAGATATAAGCAGCAATTTTTGTAAAACTTTATCTCGTTTACCGTTTTAAACCGTGTTGTGAAAAAAACTCACAATTAGAGAAATCGTTTGGAAAAAATCGAACAGATTTGAATAATGATATTCACGTGACTTTCGATGATATGAAACGTCAACTATGAGCAGTCATATGTAATCGGCCTTTGGGGCGTCGGATTGCGTATAGAACCCACGTAAAACTGAGACTGTTATTTCAACAGAACGAGAAACTACTGGTCTTGAACTAAATCTGCGTCATGACCGACTTGTGCGTCTTTGCCTATGATCATAAGCAAAGAAAGTCATTTAGGGTACAATTCTGAAAGAGAGAGAGAGAGAGAAAGAGAGAGAGAGAGAGAGAAAGAGAAAGAGAGAGAGAGAGAGAGAGAGAGAGAGAGAGAGAGAGAGAGAGAGAGAGAGAGAGAGAGAGAGAGAGAGAGAGAGAGAGAGAGAGAGAGAAAAAGGGAGAGAGATACACACACAGACTCATCAAAGAAATCGACGATCAAATATCGATTTCATTGAACAGTTCACGAAGTCACACTCCCATTTGTTATGCAAACAACGTTCGCACTAATATGATGACACCCGAGTGCGTGTGACTTTCTAAAGAAAAGCGAGACCAAAACTAACGGCAATGCATTAACGCTGTGTTTGTTTTACGAAGTAAGAGAGTGAAAACGAGCAAGTCAATCACAGCAGTTCATTTATATACGTATGTGGTTTTGCCCGGCAGAAAGAAATGGTACAGACACCCCTCACCCCCAACTTAAGTGTTTCAAGTTTTATTTCAAACCCAATGCTTTATGAAATCCATGTGGTGTATCTCATAAACTAATTCAATAGTTAACTCATTTATGTCACGATGTGCGAGTATTTTGCTATTCGGTTCTTGTATCTTTTCAAATCAACTGCTCTTAGAATGTTTGATGTCATTTCATAACTCACAGCTGTCCACAGGGTTTCATTACTGCTACTTTAGCTGCAGGCTATTTTTAGCACCCATCCTTTCCCCACAGCAGAGATTACACAGCAGCTAGAAGCTCTCTCTGTGCTGTGCTCTGAGCAGGCCAATCTCCCAGTATAGCACGGAAGCAGTTGGGTATAACAGGCAAGCGAGCTTAACAGTGTGCTGGCTGCAGCTGCTGGTAGCCAAGCTATTCCCTCTGCTGGGCTATTTTTAACTCACACTAAAACACAAGCTGGGAACAGCCGTGAACTGAAGATTCAATCATTTGGAATAAGCTGTTGTTATAAGGACTTATTTGATCTTGTTTTGTTTTTGCTTGATTCAGATTGTGCTTTTCTGTTTTTGTGGTGTTTTTTAGGTAGTGTTGGTGCTGGTATTAGTGGGAGCAGAAGAGATACATGTTGTAATAATAATAATAATAATAATAATAATAATAATATGGGAGATTTATAGAGCGCTTTACATTCTCTAAGCGCTTTACAATGAAAAAATATGAAAGATACATATACATACAAAGCAAAGCAAAAAATCATGTGCTGCAGCATTCAGCACACAAGTGAACAACGAAACACTACATCAATACAAGCTGCAAGCATACTGACACAGGCAAAGCATTCAAACATTCAAACACCTGATCAAAAATGCACCATGTTGAAATACAATTGTAGGAAGAAGAGGTGCTCTGTGCTGGCACCTTGATAGAAAATGATGTGTATTAGATACTGCCTTGAATCGGACTTCCAGATCATACACACACACACACACACACACACACACACACACACACACACACACACACACACACACACACACACACCAACAACAACAACAAAATGCCACATGATAAAACAGACATACTTTATTATGGATCTCCAGCACAAACACGACAACACAACAATGTTAAACCAGAATGGTCCAATTACTCGATGCCAGAAAACCAACACTCACTTGAAAAAATAAACATTTTCAACAAGACACTCCAACCTCACTTGCAATCATTCAAATAGAACTTGTTCAGATATTTTTTGTTTCAGTCAAAACCACTCACGCGTCTCTCACAAGTATACACTTGGTGTAAGTTCTTACAATCGCCTTACTCTCTCGTCCCTGGAAGCAGTGGCATTCAATACACTTTTTTTTAAATTGTTGCAATTGTGTGTGTGTGTGTGTGTGTGTGTGTGTGTGTGTGTGTGTGTGTGTGTATGTGTGTGTATGTGTGTATGTGTGTGGTGTGTGTGTGTGTGTGTGGGTGTGGGTGTATGTGTGTGTGTGTGTGTGTGTGCGTGTGCGTGTGTGTGTGTGTGTGTGTGTGTGCTGAGTTTAGATTAAAGATTCGATTTTCTTAAATCAAACAGGGTATGTCTGCTAACATCACAAAACAATAATCAGAAAGATTTCACAACAGTACCAGAACATTTGGATACAAAATGTCAGGACGAATGTACTGGTACGGTGCAGCCGAACCTGCCCTGGCGACCATTTCTTAATAACGACCACCTGCCCATTGCGACCATTCCCACGAATTCCAGACAAGATTCTTGCCTAGATAATTCACATTTCCATAACTACCACATTTCTATATAAGTCACTCACGGTTGGCCCCTTTGGTGGTCGTTGTAGACATAATAGACTGTAGTATACATATACTCTCCCAAAAAAGAAACTTGACACAACTTGTAGTGTTGAGACAATCTTTTTGCAATTCATTAAAAGGGCGACCACCCAGTAAAGTCTGGGTTGAATGCTGTTCTTTTTGTGGTTTAGTGGTTAGCAACAATGTGACTGACTAACTTCAAACTGAATGTTGGTGCTTTCCTCTAACATATTTTAAAAAAAAGTTTATCTGTGTTCAGTTTCTTTTTTTGGAGAGTATATATATCGTATCATCGTTATGAAGAATCTTCAAGTATATCATAGCATGCGGGTCTCTACTACGGTACAACGACTGCCCCTCGCTCTTTGTTCCTACTGAAAATCTTTCCAAATTGGTATAGATCTACGG
Source organism: Littorina saxatilis (assembly GCF_037325665.1). Classification (NCBI taxonomy): domain Eukaryota; kingdom Metazoa; phylum Mollusca; class Gastropoda; order Littorinimorpha; family Littorinidae; genus Littorina; species Littorina saxatilis. The sequence continues at coordinate 7,898,680 of NC_090255.1, forward strand.
CGGGTAGACAATCTTCAAAGGCCAACTCCGCCTTGTGAAAACAGTTTGCTTCACAGTCTCAGATGTAGTCAGGCTTTTACACTGGATAAGACCATCCCTCCTCTTAGTCACATGCCAGAAATGAACGGCCTGTGTTTTAAATGTGTACCGTGTTAATTTGTCAGGGAATTAATTTTGTAAAAAACAGGGGCGCCTTTTTCGGAAATTGATTCATAAAAAAATACAACACACCACAGCAAACACAGAGTGTTGCATTTTGGTATGAGACCAAGTGGAGGGATGGTCCTTAACCCGTGTTAAATCCTGGCCAGATCTGAGACAAGGCGGAGTCGGGCTTTAACATATTTCAGCAACATACAGTTTGCTATCGTCGTTTACATGTCGTGTCTTGTTAATCCGTCAGGTTGTAAGAACAAAAGAACAAATTGTTAAAAAAAAAACTACAACAAGCCAAAACAACAACAATAAACACATTTATCGATTGAACATTGGATGTCCCTTCTCTGAGCCATATGTGACGTCAAGAGTCCGTCAAAAACTCATATTTATGCGGCTGTTTGTGTGCGTGCAACCATAAAATAGTAAAGGAATTCCATCTAAAATCGATCGATACATTAATGTAATTTGTATTTTTGACCAGAATAAATTATGACATTTTACACAGATCGAGACAGTCATTGTTCAACTCGACCGCAGGCGCGGTCTCGGAGAAACACTTAGTGTCTCGATCTGTGTAAAATGTCATATTTTGGTCAAAGCTACACATAACGTATAATAAAAGCAGATGAACCTATGCGGTCACATGTAGCTGCTATATGTTAATGCCATAGTTGTATACAATTGGTAGAATTCGACTTTGATGTGTTGCGTGTATCCCTAGTCCTAGCCCTAGTCCAGTGATAAGTGCCACTTGCTCTATATCTCTACTTTGATTCATTACAATAGGATGGTTGCTACATGTATACTGCAGCTAAACGTTATCGTGTCGTGTATTTCCACCCTTAATAGAAAGCCTCAGGGGCCGGAAGAGCTTTGTAACCTCCCATTCCTCCATTGCCCATCGTGTCCGATGACGTTATTCCTCCAAATGTTCCGTCATGGATGACGTCATCTGTGGACAATACAATGAAGTCATTTCATGTATGATGTGTGACTTTGACAAACATAAAGACCTGCTGCAGGAATGGGTTGATGGTTGATGGTCAGGTTTTGACTAAATGTTTTAACATAGAGGGGGAATCGAAACGAGGGTCGTGGTGTATGTGTGTGTGTGCGTGCGTGTAGAGCGATTCAAACCAAACTACTGGACCGATCTTTATGAAATTTGACATGAGAGTTCCTGGGATTGATATCCCCGAACGTTTTTTTCTTTTTTTCGATAACTACCTTTGATGACGTCATATCCGGCTTTTTGTAAAAGTTGAGGCGGCACTGTCACACCCTCATTTTTCAACCAAATTGGTTGAAATTTTGGTCAAGTAATCTTCGACAAAGCCCGGACTTCGGTATTGCATTTCAGCTTGGTGGCTTAAAAATTAATTAATGACTTTGGTCATTAAAAATCTGAAAATTGTAAAAAAAAAATATTTTTTATAAAACGATTCAAATTTACGTTTATCTTATTCTCCATCATTTGCTGATTCCAAAAACATATAAATATGTTATATTTGGATTGAAAACAAGCTCTGAAAATTAAATATATAAAAATTATGATCAAAATTAAATTTTCGAAATCAATTTAAAAACACTTTCATCTTATTCCTTGTCGGTTCCTGATTCCAAAAACATATAGATATGATATGTTTGGATTAAAAACACGCTCAGAAAGTTAAAACGAAGAGAGATACAGAAAAGCGTGCTATCCTTCTCAGCGCAACTACTACCCCGCTCTTCTTGTCAATTTCACTTTGCTGCGTTGCATTGCGTTCAGTTTCATTCTATGAGTTCGACAGCTACTTGACTAAATGTTGTATTTTCGCCTTACGCGACTTGTTTTTTTTTCTGTTTTTTTTCATTTTCTGTACGTTTAATGAATATAACATATGCATTCTCCTTACTTTTTTCAGTAATACCCATGTTAGATAATGATACAGACATGCAACAAACACATAGTATGTATTTGTGTCTTTTTTATATTTAGTCAAGTTTTGACTAAATATTTTAACGTAGAGGGGGGAATCGAGACGAGGGTCGTGGTGTATGTGTGTGTGTGTGTGTGTGTGTGTGTCTGTCTGTCTGTCTGTCTGTCTGTCTGTGTGTGTGTGTAGAGCGATTCAGACCAAACTACTGGACCGATCTTTATGAAATTTTACATGAGAGTTCCTGGGATTGATATCCCCGAACGTTTTTTTCATTTTTTTGATAAATGTCTTTGATGACGTCATATCCGGCTTTTCGTGAAAGTTGAGGCGGCACTGTCACGCCCTCATTTTTCAACCAAATTGGTTGAAATTTTGGTCAAGTAATCTTCGACGAAGCCCGGACTTCGGTATTGCATTTCAGCTTGGTGGCTTAAAAATTAATTGATGACTTTGGTCATTAAAAATCGGAAAATTGTAAAAAAAAATAAAAATTTATAAAACGATCCAAATTTACGTTTATCTTATTCTCCATTATTTGCTGATTCCAAAAACATATAAATATGTTATATTCGGATAAAAAACAAGCTCTGAAAATTAAATATATAAAAATTATTATCAAAATTAAATTGTCCAAATCAATTTAAAAACACTTTCATCTTATTCCTTGTCGGTTCCTGATTCCAAAAACATATAGATAGATATGATATGTTTGGATTAAAAACACGCTCAGAAAGTTAAAACAAAGAGAGGTACAGAAATGCGTGCTATCCTTCTTAGCGCAACTACTACCCCGCTCTTCTTGTCAATTTCACTGCCTTTGCCATGAGCGGTGGACTGACGATGCTACGAGTATACGGTCTTGCTGAAAAATGGCAGCTACTTGACTAAATATTGTATTTTCGCCTTACGCGACTTGTTGTCTTTTCTTTTTGGTCAAGTTTGCTTTGCTTTTATTTTTTTTTTTTAGGAGGATTACATAATGTACACAGCAGAAACAGTGAGAATACTGACAAGTCGCGTAAGGCGAAAATACAATATTTAGTCAAGTAGCTGCCATTTTTCAGCAAGACCGTATACTCGTAGCATCGTCAGTCCACCGCTCATGGGAAAGGCAGTGAAATTGACAAGAAGAGCGGGGTAGTAGTTGCGCTAAGAAGGATAGCACGCTTTTCTGTACCTCTCTTTGTTTTAACTTTCTGAGCGTGTTTTTAATCCAAACATATCATATCTATATGTTTTTGGAATCAGGAACCGACAAGGAATAAGATGAAAGTGTTTTTAAATTGATTTGGACCATTTAATTTTGATAATAATTTTTATATATTTAATTTTCAGAGCTTGTTTTTAATCCGAATATAACATATTTATATGTTTTTGGAATCAGCAAATGATGGAGAATAAGATAAACGTAAATTTGGATCGTTTTATAAATGTTTATTTTTTTTTACAATTTTCCGATTTTTAATGACCAAAGTCATTAATTAATTTTTAAGCCACCAAGCTGAAATGCAATACCGAACCCCGGGCTTCGTCGAAGAATACTTGACCAAAATTTGAACCAATTTGGTTGAAAAATGAGGGCGTGACAGTGCCGCCTCAACTTTCACGAAAAGCCGGATATGACGTCATCAAAGACATTTATCAAAAAAATGAAAAAAACGTATGGGGATTTCATACCCAGGAACTCTCATGTCAAATTTCATAAAGATCGGTCCAGTAGTTTAGTCTGAATCGCTCTACACACACACACACACAGACACACAGACACACACACACACACACACACGCACATACACCACGACCCTCGTTTCGATTCCCCTCGATGTTAAAATATTTAGTCAAAACTTGACTAAATATAAAAAACGCGATCCATAATGTGTTGCTGTTAATTCTTTTTTAAACGGTAAATTTACAAACAAATGAACAAACAGTCCAACAAATACACTGCTCATTGCTAAGACTCATCTGATTACGCAGGTGAGTCACAGATGTAAAATGAAGTTAAGGAATAAACAAACCAACTACACATCTGAGTAGGTACACAAACAAAATAGAAGAGTTGCTTATCTTGGTAACACTGATGCAAGCAAACCGACGTGACATAAATAGCGTGCATGGAGTGTGTTGAATTTGTATGTATATATATGGCTTTTTCTCATTCCGTTGTTTTGTCATGTTTTTTGAGTTTTGAGTATTGTTTGCATGGAGTTCGGTATTAATTTTGCTTGTATGGTTTCGCTTGTATGACTTTGTTTTGTCTTTACCCTGTTTGCTTGGTCTTGCGTGCTTGGAGTGTGTTAAGCTTTTGTGTTTGCTTGCATGGAGTATGCCGAGTATGCTATGTTATGTAGATTGTGGGTCTTGTTCATTGTGTATGGTTTCATCATTAGTTATGTTAATTCTAGTTATTGTAAAGCGCATTGAGCATATACATGATTATGCGCTATAGCAAATGTCCATTATTATTATTATTATTATTATTATTATTATTATTATTATCTAGATGTGGCACGTTTCACCGCGTGTACGGAACGTGTACGGGTAACGTCATCAAATCTAGGTTTTACGTCACGCGTTTGCCAAGATCTGCAGTCTTGGTGGGAACAAAACAACGTATGATTTGGAACATTGGAGAAATAAAGTGAGTCACGGCTGACGCGATATCTACACGTACGCGTACAGGTCTTTGCTACACGTTCCATCATCTAGAACACTGTATTATGAGAAGTTTGGAAAGTAGGGAGCCAGGATTAATGTCAAGCGAGGTAGGTGAACAAGTTGACAGGTGCGTGTAAGATGCAGCTCTTTTCATGTGATGACGAGGAAGAGTGGCTTGTCTGCACGCATGGTCGCTGAGTTATTTACAGAATTCGTCTAAACCAACACTTGTCCCAATATAGACCAATTCGGTCCTGATCAGACGAATTCGGGAAATAACTCTTGTTTTTAGTCGGACAGATACTCCACGGGCCCGTCACAAGCAAAGGGTGTGTCTGGGAAAGACGTGGACAAGGAGCACCTGTGGATTGTTTGTCTCACTAAAATCAATAAATTGTCCTTGCTCTTGTGGCCCTTCATGCCCGGAGCTCTCATGGTGACCTTGGTCTCAGTGTTCCTGTTCGATCCTTCCCTGAATAGTAGTTCTGCTGTCAGTCTTCAACGTGTGACGTTCTGGGGGGTCGACGGAGGGACGTGGTGGCGGTCTGCTCTCTGGAGGGGACGCTCACTCAGTCTGGATCCGCGACTGAACAGTCAATGGCGTTAGTAGGGGGCATAGTAGGTAGTGGGCTGCGTCCGTTAGCTCGGGACAGACCCACTACTGAACACCGTCGAAGTGACTCAGCAGAAGTACAGTGTCATCTTCCGAGGGTAGCCTACCGCAGCGACCCGACATCCTCCCCCCCCCCCCCCCCCCTGGAGCGTCTGTAAAATCGACAAGTCTGGCAGCGGAACGGAATTCAGATGTGGATGGAGCAGTGAGTGCAGGGACGGGGCGATGTGAGAGCCATACGGGACAAGGAACAGGTGTAAAGACGAAAAAGAAAAGAAAGAAAAAGTGGGCATTCACTCTTTGACAACCTTCACATTCCCGACAGAGTTATTTCCAAACATAGTCTATGAACTAGTCTTGACAGAGTTATTTCCAAACATAGTCTATGAACTAGTCTTGACAGAGTTATTTCCAAACATAGTCTATGAACTTGTCTCGACAGAGTTATTTCCAAACATAGTCTATGAACTAGTCTTGACAGAGTTATTTCCAAACATAGTCTATGAACTAGTCTTGACAGAGTTATTTCCAAACATAGTCTATGAACTAGTCTTGACAGAGTTATTTCCAAACATAGTCTATGAACTAGTCAGCCAGCGAGCCATGGGCGATCCAAATGACGGTTTACACAGGAAGGAGGCTACTTTTCAAATAAACAGTAAGCGATGATCAACAACAAAACTTACTGGTGCTCCAGGCAAAATCCTTGTAGTTGCTTGAGGTTCTTGCTGGGCGTTCAGTGTCGAAACTGTAAGCAAACATACATAATTAATATGTCGTGCCCATTTCACCGCATTGCTGAATTCGCGGAATCGGTGACATTTTGCCCTTTTCGCGTAATGAGCAAGTTGACCATTTCGCGAAAACGGCCACAGAGTGTGTGTGTGTGTGTGTGTGTGTGTGTGTGTGTGTGTGTGTGTGTGTGTGTGTGTGTGTGTGTGTGTGTGTGTGTGTGTGTGTGTGTGTGTGTGTGTGTGTGTGTGTGTGTGTGTGTTTTCCCCTCACTCACCCCCCCCCCCTTCCGCGAATTCGGCAATTCCGTGAATTGGCCATGTCACATATTATATTCATTGTTAGACATACAGATCCGATGCAGAGACAGGGAGACAGCCATACGATCAGAGCTTAACGAGAAATCTACATTTAATTTCTCAACAAAGATGATACAGAACTAAATCAAAGATATGCTTGTACATATCACAGTGATAGTTGAAGTCCCTTTTGTGGATGGCTCGAATTAAAACATTATAGCTACCAAAAACAAGCTACTCTAAACAAATGATTAAATTAACATAAATAGGCTCCTGCTGTATCAAAAAAAAAAACAAAAAAAAAGTGTACTTACAAATCATCTCTTGGCTGCACCTTGGGCGTTCTTGGTCTGCTTATTGTTGAACAAATCAAAACAAGTTTAAGAAACTTAAAGAAGTATACGAAATTAATTTTTCAAAAAGGAAAACAATAATTTTATTATTATTTTTTTTTTTACCAATAAATGTTTCGAAAGTGGAGGTCACACCACCGACTTAAAGCTTTAAAATGAGAAATATAGAGCAACACAAAACAGAAATCCCCCCCCCCCCAGGTACAACAACCACAACCACAAGAAGAAGAAGAACAACAACAACAACAGCAACAACAACCAGAAAAGCCTCCCCAAAAAAAAACCACAATAACATCAACAACAAACACACACAAAAACATAAAGTAAAATAAGTACATGAATTAATACCATTCACTCACCTGGGATAACAACAGTCGTCACACGAGCACTCCTGACACGAACCTCCAAACCCCCGGCCAGGCCCCCCGCAGTTCATCCCCCCGCACGCCCCCCCGGCGCACTGTGCAAGCCCCCCGCAGCAGCATAGGTAGGTCATCAGGGCCGCTAACCCTAAACCCAACAACAGCATCAAAATCGAAAACAGCGCCAAAAATCCATCGTCATCCCAAATGTCGTCAGAGCTTGGTTCGGACGCGGCGGTGGTGGCGGTTGTCGTCGTCGGCGTAGTCGTGGTGGGTGTGGTGGTGGTGGTTGTGGTTGTGGTGGTGGTGGTGGAGGTTGTGGTGGTGACGTAGGTAAGAGCGAAGGTGGCGGTGGCGGAGCGTTGGGGGGACCCTCCATCGACGCAGCGGACTTGGAGGTAGTAGATCCGCTCTTGTTCTGTGTCGGGAATAGATTTGCTGTAGTGGACCTGCATTGAAAGTAGACGACGAGTTAAGGTGATG
>NC_090255.1:7908760-7946031 GCF_037325665.1 Littorina saxatilis
AGCAGCAGCACCAACAGCATCTTCATCGTCTCCATCGCCTCCATCGTCATCATCTTCATCATCATCATCATCATCATCATCATGCTCATGATGATGATGATCATCATCATGATGATGATGATCCTCATCATCATCATCATCATCATCATCATCATCATCATCATATCGTCGTCATCATCACCATAAGCAGCAGCAGTTCTTTAAAGTGGGTTTCACTGTTTTTCTGTACCTTACCTTATTGACACTGGACCTATATCAACAAGAAATTCCTCCGAGGTAGGAAAAACACCCCCGTTGGTCAAAGGGAAATAACCATTGTCACTGCCACCAACTGAGAAGGTTATTTCCCTTTGACCATTAATATGTCCCTCTATAAGTCCTTGTAGAATCTTAATCCACCAATAACTCCCTAACCGTGTGTTTGACTGGTCCCAATTTTTGTAAGGACCGTCTCAGGAATGTATAGAACCTGTTCACCAAGTTTGGTGACGATCGGTCCGTTCATTCTTGAGATCTATATGCGAACACAAACACACACACAAACAAACAAACAAACAAACACATCGACCGAATCCTATACACACCCCTATACCGGGGGTGTAATTGGTATTTTACCTCAGTGGACAGGTAGCCATCGGAGGCAACGCAGGTAATCGTGTACCTTGTGGTCCCCTGGTCATAGTCCAGGAGGTATCCGTTGGTCAGTCTGATTTCTTGACCTGTTGGATGAACACACAGGCTGAACACTGTGGTATAGTGGGGTTAATCCCCAGTGCTGTGTACCTGTGTAAAGCCATGTTACGAAGGTGATATTCCTTTGATTAACTGAGACATTTTAACCCATAGAAATTGATTTCATGAATACATACTGGTTCCATATACATCCTTGGCTTGCTGAGAAAGAATTATAAATACTGGCACGTGTTGTTTGCCTACGTTCAGTCATTTAGGGTGACCCAAAAAAAAGAGTACCCAAACAAAACGTCATAAATTGAACAAAAATAAAGCAATCTTCATAAAATTTATTTACACACACAAGTAGCCTCTGCATGATTTGCACAGAAAAGTTTAGCGTTCTAGCTTGTCTTTCAGGAAAGTTATGCTCATTCTACAGAACATGCTCCAAACGCCGCTGCAGGCAAACTTGAACTCGCCGCGCAAAGTTATCAATCACCCGCACACACTCCTGTTGCGAGATTCCGCGAATGGTTGTTGTGATGGCTCTCTTGAGTTCTGTGATTGTCTGTGGGTTGTTCCTGTAGATGTTGTCTTTCAGGAACCCCCAAAGATAGAACTCGCGCTGACCGAAGTGTCTCTGGAACTGTACTTGCACATCTCTGTATGATTTTGTGCGAAAATAGGTCTCTATGCAAAACATCCGTTGATCATTAGTATAGTTCATTGTGAGAACAGCTTTTATTTCATCCAACCATGCTGTGGATTAGCTTGACTCACCTCAAAAAGAAAGAAAAAAAAGTTAAAATTGACAAAGTTATTAAATTTTGTTTGGGTACTCTTTTTTTGGGTCACCCTACTTGGGTTTCAAAGCACATCACCATTCGTAACATTGAAGCTAAAGATTGTGACACGGATCTGAATACTAATATTTTAAAAAACAAAAAAACAAACCCGAAACAATGTTTATTGTTGCATGTCTGTAACATTATTTAACTGGAGTATTACTAAACAATATAAAGAGAACATTGCCATTTAATATACGTGATACTCATTTAAAAGATTGACAATGCATGTTACAAACTGGTACACAGCTCTGGAGAACAACCTAGTGCATTAATTAAACACGTTGGATGTACGCAGCAGTAGTATATTCGGGTCTCTGCTTCTTCTTCTTCTTCTTGGCGTTCGCAGAGGTTGCACGATCAGTCCAGCACTGGTGATAAATGTTGTCGTTTTCTCCAACTCCTGTCGACTGCCGTATAGTTTGGTCTGCAAGGGAGTTGGTGACGGCCACACTTCTTTTCGTTCCTAATCTAGTAAGGGACATCGCTGTACTTCCTGGTTGTGGTGGTGCCAGTCACTCTCCTCCCGCGTCCCCTGGCGTGACAAGACGGACGGGAGGGACCTCCAGTAGTTGGGGCTGGGTCCCTTTGAGGCATGGGACCCGACGCTGCTCCACCCTGGGGGGTCCTCAATGGGCGAGCGCCATTTCCATCTGTGCTGGTTGATTGTGTCATCATTTGCGTAAGCGCGTGTACCCGTGGTTTGTTAGAATGCGCCGTGCGGCCCGGGTCCTCCGTCTTCAGCATTCGGGGTTTTCTGTCGGGGTTACCTCACCCTTAGCTCATGGCCCGTACGTCCTACCCTGAGAGCACAGGGGGGAGGATTTGACGGGATCCCACCCGGAGCTAGGGTTTTAATCGCATTAGATGAGTCCCGTCAATGGACGATGGAACATTTCAAAGGGGGTAGCAGTGCCGCCTGCTACCCCACTCCGCCCTGGTAGGAAACACCGCCAGTTTGGTCCGCGGCCGCAAGCGGCTGATCTCCATATCTGAAGACCGTTCCCCTATCCGCCACCCGGGGACGCGCTGGGTTGGGGGTGGTCGCCCCACTGAAAATCCTACACTGGGTTAAGAAAGATCAGCCTGTCCCAGGGGTCTATGCTTCAAAGCTGAAGAGTGTTGATAAAACTATTTATTTTGGCTTTAAAAGGAAGACGGGGGTACAATGCAGCAATAGCCTATCGTTGTCTAAATCACTGGTGGGATACAGAATCACTCGCATGAAGCAATATATGAAATGCATGTAGCAGAAAATAAGGATGATCCCATCAATATCACGTGCACAACGACTATTTCAGAAGAAGCAAACAACACACACACACACACACACACACACACACACACACATACACACACACACACACACACACACACACACACACACATACAAACACACACACACACACACACACACACACACACGCACACAAACCCACCATCCACCATACACACACACACACACACACACACACACACATACACACGCACCTATGTGTGTGGATGGTTACCTAAGAGGCGGCACTGGGTGCAGTGCCTTTTTAGTGCACTTGCACTACAACAGCACTGGGTGCAGTACTCGCTCCGGCATCGAAGAATTTTGCACTAAAAAATGCACAAAATGTGACCTATTTCGTCGCCTATAGAGGACGGAAAGAATGTCATTTTGAACATTGTTATGACATTCTTTCCGTCAAAAAAGTCAATTTAACGGTGTTAAATGAAGCGAGCATCCACACAATTAGGTTGCCATCCAGAGTTTAGGTTGCCATCCACGTGTGGATAGTTGCCTTATGGTGATTTAGGCAACCAAACCTGTGGAAACATGGGTACACACCCACCCACACACACACACACACACACACACACACACACACACACACACACACACACACACACAAGACTGAATGATAACTGGAAAACATATCAAATGCAATACATACTGCTCTCGACGTAGGTAAACTTGTATGCTTCGTCAGAGGGTTGTGCAGAACACAATGTCGTCACCTCATCATCGCCATCCTCCAAATCGGTAATAGTTAATTTTGCTATCGCTGTGTTGCCAGTGGTGTATGTGTTTTCTTGCACGTAGACGGTTGTGGGAAAATTTTCAAAATAAGGCGCTGTGTTCAAATCTGAAACGTAAGAGTGAAAAAGAATATCATACTGACACACACACACACATACACACACACACACACACAGACACGCGCACAGACACACACACACATACACACACACACACTAACAAACACACACACACACACACACACACACACACACACACACATACACACGCGACCATGTACACACACACACACACACACACACACACACACACACACACACACACACACGCGCACACACATACACACACACGCGCGCGCGCAAACACACACCTTTAAACACACACCATTAAACACACACACACACATACACACACACACACACATCCCTCTACCCACATCCTCAGCTCTCACCAAACACACATCACCTCCACACTACCCCCCCCCCCAAAAAAAAAAACAACCCACCCACAAAACAGGACAGCCAGTCAGCATGCCAGCCAGCCAGCCAGCCAGCCAGCCAGCTAGCCAATCAGACAGAAAACTGAAATGAAAGTGCATACCCGTGAGAGGCACAATAACCTGAAGGTCCTCTCCGCACAGCCCCGCAGAGTCACACGCCTCGACGGTCAAGATGTACACGTCCTCTGTCGATGACCTCAAACTCTCGGTCAGCGTGATCTCGCCTGTGGCTGAAAAAGGTGCCGCGAAAGGTCAGATGCACTCGAAATCGACATTACTCCCTCCGGTTTGCATAGGTTCAAGTACAGAAGCCAAATCGTCCGCCGGCGATCACCAGGGGCGAGTACAAAATCCGCCGGGCTAGTAGAAACCGCCTGGCAACTCGCCCGGCTGGCTAATGACAATTCTGATCAACTGCAACACTATTGGTTGTAATATCGAGTTTTCAAGCCATATGAACACTGTAGTTAATTAACATTGTGGTAGGTACCGGGCTAGTGACTTTTCTGTCGGGCTAGTGACATTTCTGCCGGGCTAGTGACTTTTCTTGAAGCTACTCGCCCCGCTGGCGAGAAAACATTTTCAGATCTGGCCATCCCTGGGTTGTGAAAGAGGCATTACCCTTGCCTTTTCATGAACAAATAATGGTAGCACTGACTGCCAGCTTCACGGTAATGCGTACCCCTAGCGCGGCTCTGCTTGGGTGGGAATGTTCTGAGCAAAACACTATGTGTTACTCCATACCCCCCCCCCCCTTCCATTTTCATACAAAGCCGGGTTTTCCCGTGTAACATTCCCCTAATGGCTTTGCCGTGAGGGCGTAAAACTTGCATTTTCTCATGGACAATTAAATTCACACGTGCTCCTGTTTACGTATTTCAGACTCACCCCTCGCTGGAGATTGACCCTTTCTTCTTCTTCTTCTTCTTCTTCTTCTTCTTCTTCTTCTTCTTCGTTCATGGGCTTAGACTCCCACGTTGACTCATGTTTTTAGCACGAGTGGATTTTTACGCGTATGACCGTTTTTACCCCGCCATTCAGGCAGCATACGCCGATTTCGGGGGAGGCATGCTGGGTATTTTCGTGATTCTATAACCCACCGAACTCTGACATGGATTACAGGATCTTTTCCGTGCGCACTTGGTCTTGTGCTTGCGTGTACACACGAAGGGGGTTAAGTCACTAGCAGGTCTGCACATAAGTTGACCTGGGAGATCGGAAAAATCTCCACTCTTAACCCACCAGGCGGCAGCGACCGGGATTCGAACTCACGACCTCCCGATAAGGAGACCGACGTCTTACCACCACGCCATTGACCCCGTCTATTTTTGTCCCAGTCAAAGCAAGGGTATTCACTCTGTCACAACCTATTCGAACCTGCCAGAGCATTTTTGTCGGGATCGGTCTCTTCAGACACGACCCGGTTTACATATCACTGAATCGGGATGTCTAGACTATAGCAGTTTTTGACAGTTACGAAAATGACGTCATACTTGTTATTAGTGTCAGGGCTCCCCAAAATGCGCGTCCCTGCGTCATATACGCACTATACTAGTAGAAGCCGAGATCACGTACTAGAAATTCATTGAGGGGGTCCGGGGACGCACTAAACCTGCAAAGAGCGGGTCCCGGGACGCACTACATGTCCGCTATCGTGGGTACTGTTTGTAGGTACTCTTTTCAGACTGAAGGCGTTAGTCAATAATAGTGCAAGCACACATGCCAATTTCACGCCGGAACAATATGGAAATGAGTGTGTGTGTGTTCTATTTAGGCAACAAAAAAAAGGTGTGGTTAAGGTAACATAGCCACACAAAAATAGGGTAGGAAGGTAGGCAATCACTTTTTTTTTTAAACTTTTTTTTCTTAATAGCAGAGCAACCAAGCGTGTAGCACTCGCAACCGAAGAAGATGCCGCCATTTTTGTCATGGCAAGCGTCTGTTGGGCCTTTTTAGTAGAAGGAGTTATTTCCCTTGCATCGTCTGTCGTCTGCATGACGACTTGAGCGCTTTCGCTTTCATTGCGTTTTCTGCACTCGTTTTCTTGTTGTTTTTGTTTTTTTGACAAATGTAATAAAAAGTTATAGGGTCGGCCCCTAAAAATAGGGTAGGTCGGGTTACCGTAACCACACCTATTTTTTTTAGGCCTTAGCATAACAAGGTATAGTTGAAGTATACTCTTCGCATATTCTGATGAAAAAAGACACTTCATATCACACTGTTCGTGATAACAATGCGTTATAACAGTGAACACAGGGGGTTTGGGGACCATGGACTCTTGGGACCCTCTAAACCTAGCTCCGCGTTGGGGGTCTATGACCCCTCTAGACATTAAAAGTGGGGGTCCCGGAACCCTCTAGACATTAACAGTGGGGGTCCCGGGACCCTCTAGACATTAACAGTGGGGGTCCCGGGACCCTCTAGACATTAAAAGTGGGGGGTCCCGGAACCCTCTAGGACGGGCGTCTGTGGGGAGCCCTGCGCGTGATCCTGACTGTTGCTGAAATAACGACCTTATAAGATCAGACACACTCGACATTCCGACAAGACCTGGTTTATATCTGACTGAATCGAAATTTCTAGACTATACCAGTTTTTGATTTGTACAAAAATGACCTCAAACTCTCCTCTTTCTTAAAAAAAAAAAAAATTGTTTTACCTTCGTTGATTTCGAAGAATCCGTTGTCAGGACTCTGCGTCATGCTGTACGTCATAGCGTTGTTGTCTGGGTCATCGGCAGTCACCGTGTGCACGGACTGTCCAGCAACAGAGTCTCTGGCGTCGATCGATGATTTTTTCACTAAGGTAGTAGATTAATTCAGTGATTAGTTATGTTAGCTCTAAACGGCTGAAACTACTATTTCTGATTATCGCTGTGCTTTTGTGTGTGTGTGTGCGTGTGTGCCAATTTGCGTCTCTTTGGTAGATAACAAGAAGAAGAAACAAACGCTGCCATACGTACTACGAGTATAGAGAGATACAAGAACAATAGGAGAATACGTTTAACAAATTATTTGTCTGATAAAAAAATAGATCATCAAACACATACACAGATACTTTTACAAATACATATATTGACACTTCCCCCCCCCCCACACACACACACACACAATCTCTCTCTTTCTCTCTCACTCTCTCTCTTTCTCTCTCTCTCTCTTTCTCTCTCTGTCTCTCCCTCTCTCTGTCTCTCCCTCTCTCTCTCTCTCTCTTTCTCTCCCTCTCTTTCTCTCTCCCCTTCTCTCTCTCTCTCTCTCTCTTTCTATCTCTCTCTCTCTCTCTCTCTCTCCCTCCTCTCTCTCTCTCTCTCTCTCTCTCTCTCTCTCTCTCTCTCTCCCTCTCTCTCTCTCTCTCATGTCAATCACCTGAGGGGTATTCAGTGAAAACAGGAGCGCGGTTGTTGATGACGTAAACAGGGACGGTTATGGTGGAAGTTCCGTCGCCGTCGTCATCCTCACACTTCACTGCGATGACGTAGTTATACAGTGACGAATCCACTTGTACGGTCCCCGTGTAGTACAGTCTTGGATCTGGAAAAGTACGAGCATTGAAAACGATTCGAACTTTTCACAACGAAAAATTCATACTAAGTTGACGAAGCACACGAGTTCTTCTTCTACTTCGTTCACAGGCTCAAACTCCCACGTTCACTCTAGTTTTCGCAGGAGTGGGTTTTGGACCGTGTATGACCGTTTTTACTCCGCCATTCAGGCACCCATACGCCGCTTTCGGGGTAGGCATGCTGGGTATTTTCGAGTTTCTATAACCCACCGAACTCTGACATGGATTACAGGATCTTTTCCGTGCGCACACGAGTTCAAAACTTCCTTCTAAAGCCAGAACGAAGCTAGAAACCCACTAGTGACTGAATACGAAATGAAAATCCAAAACGGATAGACGATAGACTACTAACGTTCCAAAATTCAGAATTAAAAACAATAATTGTAGGTTATTGGAACGTGTAATCATTGACAGACCGGTGTAACACGAAATTTTTACTCCACGAAAAATTAACTCCGGAGTAAATATTTCGTACGAAATTATTACTCCGAGTACACTTTTCGTACGAGAAAAGAACTCCCCAAGGCACGAACAAATTACTCCCCCCACGACATTTTTACTCCCCATTTTTTTTACTTCCAGTAAAATTCTCGTACGCAAAAATGGGATGCGGGCGAAGGGATAATGCCAATAAGTGATCTCGCGCAACCGAATGTCGCGCTACCCTCCTTCCACCACCAAGACTAACAGGGGACAAGGGAGTAAAAATGTCGTACACCTGGCATGGGAAGTTAAATTGCTCGTGTTGGGGTGAAGTAATTTATTCGTTATTTATTCGTCAGGGGAGTAATATTTTTGTACGAAATTTTTACTCGGAACTCACCTGTCTTGGGGAGTAGGTTTCTCGTGCAATGGGGGAGTGCTTTTTTCGTAAAGGGAGTAACTTTTTCGAACGAAATGTTTACTCCGGAGTAAAAATCTCGTGGGAGTAATTTTCTCGTGTTACACCGGCCCCACATGTATGTTTGTGGAAAATCAAACATGAAGGAAAAAAGCAATGTTTGTTTTGTCTATAGATAACAGTTCCAATAACCTAAAATATTAGTTTTTGGATTCTGAATATAGAATAATTTCTGTTGAAATATTTTAAATTTCCAAGAAGAACGGTCAGGATGCCCCCAGCCTAACTCTTGTTCTGGCTTTTAGTGTAAACCTTCTTGGAATCATATTGTATAATAAAATGTGTTCGTCGCGATATAACCTTCGTGGTTGAAAACGACGTTAAACACCAAATAAAGAAAGAAAGAATAAAATGTGTAATCAAGTCAAGTCAAGTCAAGTTTTATTATTCCAATAAAACCCCGTGAGGGTACATGGAAAATTAAAAAACACAGTAAAAACACATTTCATTCAACACCAAATAAAAGGAACTAAAACAAAAAGAAATCAGACTATGTACAGAAAAGGGAGTTGAGGGGTGAGGGAGAGCAAAAACAATACAAGAAACAATTCAACAATAATAATAATTAATAGTAATAATAATAATAATTGTCAGTAAGTACTGGTGTCACATGACTGATGTGAACCAGTTGATTGGCTAATGGCGATGCGCTAAAACTGTTAGCGCACTCTTGGAGTGCGCTAACTTTTCCACAGAGCGTATTCTTGCGCCCTTTGCCTAAGCAAGACTGTGCTCTCATCCTCAGAATTAATTAATGACATGTAGCTTATATTCTCCACAATACCAAATGACCATAAATTCCCTGCTTCTCAATTAAAGCAGAAGTGGTTTTTTTTTCTGACAGATTGCATGTGCCTGTGCCAGTGCCAGTGATCTAAAAAAATAGAAGCCGCTGTGTTTCATCTAATTTTCGCCGACTTGCATAGATTCTTCTCATATGCCGTGTTAGTGGCATGTAGCTTATCATCCACATTACCAAATGATGAGTTAGTATACAATTCCCAGCGGCTAACAGAAAACACAAGTGTTATTCCGATAACGTACCAGCTAGACCAGTTTGGAAGACTGACTCGATCGACTCTGTAGCAGACAACACAGAAATACGACTACATCAGTTCAGTAAATGAATGGTTTCAGAATTATTATTTCAAAGCAAGAACAATCGTAATCGAAAACGTGTAAGGTTCAGAACGTTCTTACCATATATAAGATTTATTAGCAGCCTGCCTCATGCGTACAGACTCAGTGCAGACTGCAGTCGTTCCATTGCCCAGGTTGGCAGGTAGCCTAGCAGACGACATTAACCCCGCTCAGCAAATTAACATGTTGGGCAAATGTGAACGAAAAAACGATGGGGATATAATACGTGTAGGGTTCAGAGCATTCTTACCGTTCATGTTTAGTATCAGACTCCCCGATGAGCGAAGATAGAACACGAGAAATGTGCCACATTTGTTTTGAAAATGTGCGAACCGTCGAGTCCCGCTTTGAGTCAATTCAAGGGGAGTCACTCCGCATAGTCAATCCGTCGAAGCTCGACTGGAGGTTTCGAATCGCAAATAATGAAGAGCCTTTCTCCGAGTTCAAATGAGGTCTCTCTGAAAGATCATCACTGTTCAGATTAACGCTACACTGGAATTTACCAACAGAAATTAAAATGCGTGTGACGAAAGCACGACACACTTGAGACACCCCACACAAAAGTAGATCTTTACTGTGCACGACCTGACCACACAGTTATGCCTATTCAAATGCGCATTGCAAAATGTGCGTTTGGAATCTTCTTTTTTCTATGGCGGTACTGACAATATCGTTATTGAAACAATCCCAGTGCACTAAGGGATTTATAGAGCAAATCTCGAAAATAATTATTGAACTCAGCGCTATGCGCTTCGTTCAATAATGAATTTTCTCGATTTGCTCTATAAATCCCTTAGTGCACTGGGATGTCTCAATAACTTAAATAATAATAATAATAATAATAATAATAATAATAATAATAATAATAATAATAATAATAATAATAATAATTGTCAGTAAGTACTGGTGTCACATGACTGATGTGAACCAGTTGATTGGCTAATGGCGATGCGCTAAAACTGTTAGCGCACTCCAAGAGTGCGCTAACTTTTCCACAGAGCGTATTCTTGCGCCCTTTGCCTAAGCAAGACTGTGCTCTCATCCTCAGAATTAATTAATGACATGTAGCTTATATTCTCCACAATACCAAATGACCATAAATTCCCTGCTTCTCAATTAAAGCAGAAGTGGTTTTTTTCTGACAGATTGCATGTGCCTGTGCCAGTGCCAGTGATCTAAAAAAATAGAAGCCGCTGTGTTTCATCTAATTTTCGCCGAATTGCATAGATTCTTCTCATATGCCGTGTTAGTGGCATGTAGCTTATCATCCACATTACCAAATGATGAGTTAGTATAAAATTCCCAGCGGCTAACAGAAAACACAAGTGTTATTCCGATAACGTACCAGCAAGACCAGTTTGGAAGACTGACTCGATCGATTCTGTAGCAGACAACACAGAAATACGACTACATCAGTTCAGTAAATGAATGGTTTCAGAATTATTATTTCAAAGCAAGAACAATCGTAATCGAAAACGTGTAAGGTTCAGAACGTTCTTACCATATATAAGATTTATTAGCAGCCTGCCTTATGCGTACAGACTCAGTGCAGACTGCAGTCGTTCCATTGCCCAGGTTGGCAGGTAGCCTAGCAGACGACATTAACCCCGCTCAGCAAATTAACATGTTGGGCAAATGTGAACGAAAAAACGATGGGGATATAATACGTGTAGGGTTCAGAGCATTCTTACCGTTCATATTTAGTATCAGACTCCCCGATGAGTGAAGAGAACTCGAGAAATATGCCACATTTGTTTTGAAAATGTGCGAACCGTCGAGTCCCGCTTTGAGTCAATTCAAGGGGAGTCACTCCGCATAGTCAATCCGTCGAAGCTCGACTGGAGGTTTCGAATCGCAAATAATGAAGAGCCTTTCTCCGAGTTCAAATGAGGTCTCTCTGAAAGATCATCACTGTTCAGATTAACGCTACACTGGAATTTACCAACAGAAATTAAAATGCGTGTGACGAAAGCACGACACACTTGAGACACCCCACACAAAAGTAGATCTTTACTGTGCACGACCTGACCACACAGTTATGCCTATTCAAATGCGCATTGCAAAATGTGCGTTTGGAATCTTCTTTTTTCTATGGCGGTACTGACAATATCGTTATTGAAACAATCCCAGTGCACTAAGGGATTTATAGAGCAAATCTCGAAAATAATTATTGAACTCAGCGCTATGCGCTTCGTTCAATAATGAATTTTCTCGATTTGCTCTATAAATCCCTTAGTGCACTGGGATGTCTCAATAACTTAAATTGTCAGTAAGTACTGGTGTCACATGACTGATGTGAACCAGTTGATTGGCTAATGGCGATGCGCTAAAACTGTTAGCGCACTCTTGGAGTGCGCTAACTTTTCCACAGAGCGTATTCTTACGCCCTTTACCTAAGCAAGACTGTGCTCTCATCCTCAGAATTAATTACTGACATGTAGCTTATATTTTCCACAATACCAAATGACCATAAATTCCCTGCTTCTCAATTAAAGCAGAAGTGGGTTTTTTCTGACAGATTGCATGTGCCTGTGCCACAGTGCGGCTGCCACTGATCTAAAAATACAAGCCGCTGTGTTTCATCTAATTCTCGCCGACTTGCATAGATTCTTCTCATCGTGTTAGTGGCATGTAGCTTATCATCCACATTACCAAATGATGAGTTAATATAAAATTCCCACCCGCTAGCAGAAAACACAAGTGTTATTCCGATAACGTACCAGCTAGACCAGTTTGGAAGACTGACTCGATCGACTCTGTCATACGTAGCCGCACTGACTACACTGAAATACGACTGCATCAGTTCAGTAAATGAATGGTTTCCGAATTATTATTTCAAGGCAAGAACAATCGTAATCGAAAACGTGTAGGGTTCAAAACGTTCTTGCCATTATAAGATTTATTACCAGCGTGCCTCGTGCGTGCAGACTCAGTCAGTGCAGACTGCATGCAGTGGTTTGATTGCCCTAGCAGACGACATAAACCCCGCTCAGCAAATTAACATGTTGGGCAAATGTGAACGAAAAAACGATGGGGATATAATACGTGTAGGGTTCAGAGCATTCTTACCGTTCATATTTAGTATCAGACTCCCCGATGAGTGAAGATAAAACACGAGAAATATGCCACATTTGTTTTGAAAATGTGCGAACCGTCGAGTCCCGCGGCTTCGAGTCAATTCAAGGGGAGTCACTCCGCACAGTCAATCCGTCGAAGCTCGACTGGAGGTTTCGAATCGCAAATAATGAAGAGCACAGCCCTTTCTCCGAGTTCAAATGAGGTCTCTCTGAAAGATCATCACTGTTCAGATTAACGCTACACTGGAATTTACCAACAGAAATTAAAATGCGTGTGACGAAAGCACGACACACTTGAGACACCCCACACAAAAGTAGATCTTTACTGTACACGACCTGACCACACAGTTATGCCTATTCAAATGCGCGTTGCAAAATGTGCGCTTGGAATCTTCTTTTTTCTATGGCGGTACTGACAATATCGTTATTGAAACAATCCCAGTGCACTAAGGGATTTATAGAGCAAATCTCGAAAATAATTATTGAACTCAGCGCTATGCGCTTCGTTCAATAATGATTTTCTCGATTTGCTCTATAAATCCCTTAGTGCACTGGGATGTCTCAATAACTTAAAAAATAATAAAACACTACAAGTGCAAAGTGATTACATACATTTCTTTACTATGGGAAATGGGGGGAAGGGGGAGGGGGGGGGTGGAGCCGGGTGAGTTAACATCAGGACAAAAATACTATTACAAACAACACAAAACAGATATCGGAGTATAAAGCTAAAAGAGAATTAAATTTTACTCACTTCTCAAACAGTCCATGACAAGTGTCATGAACTTTGCGAGTTTTAGCAATAAACTCTTTTTTGTAGTGGAAAAAAGCTCTTTGAATTTAACTGAATTTATCTATCATAGTCAATTGCAACAGCACAAACTGCAATGTGTAAATGTGTCGAATAAGCAGAACAAAGAACCAAAGCAAAAATGTTGTAACAAAAACAAAAAAACAAAACTAAGAAAAGAATACCAAGTTAGAGAGAGAGAGAGTATGTGTGTGTGTGTGTGTGTGTATGTGTGTGTGTGTGTGTGTGTGTGTGTGTGTGTGCGCGCGCGTGTGTGTGTGTGTGTGTGTGTCTCTGTCTGTGTTCGTGTGTGCGTGTGTGTGTGTGTGTGTGTGTGTGTCTGTGTGTTTGTGTGTGAATGTGTGTTTGTGTGTGTGTTTGTGTGTGTGTGTGTGTGTGTGTGTGTGTGTCTGTGTCTGTGTTCGTGTGTGCGTGTGTGTACGTGTGTGTGTGTGTCTGTGTGTTTGTGTGTGAATGTGTGTGTGTGTGTGTGTGTGTGTGTGTGTGTGTGTGTGTGTGTGTGTGTGTGTGTGAATGTGCGTGGGTGCGTGCGTGTTTGTGTGTGTGTGGATCTGTGGATGCGTGCGTGTTTGCGTGCGTGCGTGCGTGCGTACGTGTATGCGCGCGCGCGCGTGAGTATGTGCGTGCATGCGTGCGTACGTACGCGCTTGAGTGTGTGTGTGTTTAAAATCAATCCGACACCAAAACACTTACGTATGTCTGAAGTAAAATACGGCATGTCGCGCACTTGGAAAGGACTTGACCCCACGGCAATGCACGTGCAATCGACCACAGTGCCTTCCGATCCCACGCACAGAATGTCCACCAGGCCTTCCTCCGTCACGGTGAACTCAGACACGCTTGCAGGGAGCTGCACTGGATCCGGATAGGCTGTGAAACTGTACTCTGCTGTAGTTGCTGTGGTTGTTGTGTCGGCGTCGGTCGTCTGTGTTGTGGTCTCCGATGTTGAAGAGGATTGCTGTTATTTTCCGTGTGAATATTACACAGGGCGGACAAGGGGGGGGGGGGGGGGGGGGGGTGGGGGTTACAGGGGTTGCGCAACCCCCCCCCCCCCCCCCCCCTGGCTTAAGCATGTACCTCCCAAACGCATTTTTTTTCTTCTTCATTGCCTATACAGCTTGCTGTCGAATTTACCTTTTTCGTTCAAGGAGAGGCTTCCTTTCCCTTCAGAAACATTAAAAAAATAAAACCAAGGGGGCTTCGCCCCCTGGACCCCCATCTGTAACCCCCCACCCCCCACCCCCCACCCCCCACCCCCCCCCCCCCCCCGTACTTACCTAGTCCGGCCCTGTTACATTATCGTCATCAGAAAGTTAAATCTGAAATATGTTTATGAGCAAGAACAATACAAACAGAAGCAGCCGGAGGAGCAGCAAAATCAACAACAACAACAACAACAACAACAACAACAACAACAACAACAACAACAGCAGCAACAACAACAACAACAACTGTTGATGAAGACGACGACGACAGCAACGATGTTGATCTCGTCGTCGTCGATGCCGTCAATATTTGTTATTTAAGCCCAGCGTTATGTATTTAATTATAAGAAGATTATTCTTCCAACGAGTTGGAGTTCATAGAATTATGAATAAAAAAAGCAAACATACCAACCCCATCTCAGCCCCATCTCGAGGGCAAAGTAGGCTTATTGTCTTTGATAAGTCGATAATTATGCTTCGCCCGCTTTAATTAACATATACAATATACTTACCGCATATTCCATCTGTCCGTAGAATAAGTGAAGTAGTAGCGGCAAAACCAGTCCACGTGAGAGCAACATCTCGACACCTGAAATATAAACTTTTAGAAGCGATCATGATCAATATCACAATAAAGGGCAAGGAAAACGAGCAGACAGAAATATGCGTTGAAGGATCGCTATGACTATTTCGGAAAACCAATTTTTTTTTTAATAAAATGTAAACCATAAAACTAAAACAGAAAGTGGAAGAGATAAAATATTGAAACAGAAAAAAATACCTTATGCGAATAATCAAACGAATCCAGTCGCGTACGCAGACACACAAACACACATGCGGAAATTCAATAATCAGAGGTGAAAATAAGACATCAAAACGCCCATGCCCCCTATTGCCTCTATCAGATTTTGCAGTCTTGATAATTATGTAATTCTTTTATTTTTCTTGACGTAAACAATGCTGGGTTACCCTAATATTAATAGTTACTTATGAACATTGTTTTGAAATTAACAACACATTTACAGATTTGCAGTTACTTTCAAACGTACCTGTTGTAACTTCTTCGGCTCGAGTGTGCAGAAGAGTCCGAATGATCTTCAGGCAGTAGTATAAAATAGAAAATCAAATCTATATCAATCGAGGCTGAAGTTCACTTTACTTGATCAAATAGTCATCGATGTTATTTGTTCGCAGACATGCAATCTTTTGTCTGTGACATGTCGTTAATTTTACTTTCCTTTTTGAAAGAAAAGATAAGGTAAACGAAATCACACGCGTTAAGTTTACACAGACACGGGGTTATAATAGAAACACATTAGTGGGGCCAGTGGTAGGAGCGCGGTGCATGTACACAAGCACCCACGCACTCAAACACACACACACACACACACACACACACACACACACACACACACACGCGCGCGCGCACTCAAACACACACACACACACACACACACACACAGACTCACACACACACACAGACTCACACACACACACACACACACACACACACGTATTCACACACACACACACACACACACGCATACACACACGCAAACACACATACATACACACACACACACACACACACACACACACACACACACGCGAGCACTCACACACACACAGACTCACACACACACACATACACACACACACACACACACACACATATTCACCCACACACACACACACATACACACATACACACACACACAGACTCACACACACACATATTCACACACACACACACTCACAAACACACACACACACACGCACAAACACACTTACACAAACACACACACACGCACACACACGCACAAACACACACACACACACACACACACACACACACACACACACATGCCTATCAGGGCACTTTCCCCCTGGATTTTTTCCCCCTTGACTTTATCCCCCCGAATTCTTCCACCCGGATTATTTCCCCTCGTGACTTTTTCCCCCTGGGACTCTTTCCACCCGTGACTTTTCCCCCCTTGTGAATTTTTAGCAATGTTTTTTTATATCAATTGATGATCACGTGAGAAGACACAAACATTTCCACCCCTTTACAAATTGGTCGCACGTTTGTATTATCACGTGAGAAGTGAGCAGTGTTAGACACAAACATTTCCACCCCTTTACAAATTATTCGTACACTTGTATTTTCACGTGAGAAGTGAGCAGTGTTGTTAGCCACTGTAAATGAAATCTGTGAATGATAAATCTGCGATATCAGTATCCGTGACTGTCAACTTGATTGCCACTATTCTGCAAAATGGATCAACAAAGAGAGGCCGATTTCAAAACAACAGAGAGAGGAGCAAGATGCGTTGTTGACAAGAAATACATATATTTAAAACAGAAGGATTTGGCAGGTGGAAAGCAAAGCTGGGAGTGTGAGAGAAGAAAGATGGGCGGTTGCAAGGCCAAGATCCATTTGTTTGAGACAATGGTGCAGAAGGAAGTCAATGAACACAACCATCTTCCTGAGTCACACAGAGAAGAAATTATGGCAGTGAGGAGTTCACTGAGGCGCCGAGCTGAAGAAACGGAGGAACCGCCTCAAAGACTTCTTTCAACGGCATTGTCTGGCTTGTCACAGGGGGCAGTCTGGCTTGTCACAGGATTCCAGTTAAACGTTAGAGCGCATCGCCCCAACTTCTGGAAGTTCCTGGAAGTTCTCAGAAGAGAGGAAGCAGCTGGCCGAGCAGAGATTGCTCAACACATCGTTGGTCATCCTCCACCACCCAAAAGAAGGAAATACAAAGACTCTAACGAGCGCGTTTTGCGGCTCGTTCGGTCATATGACAACAGAAACCTTGACACATACCTACTTGGAATTGCACACAATGTTTTCTTTTAGACGCTTCTAGATGTGAACGTAGCAGAGATTGCTCAACACGTCGCTCGTCATCCTCCGCCACACACAAGAAGGAAATACCAAGACTCTAACCAGCGCATTTCGCGGCATACAGTGTTTTCTTTTAGACTATTTTAGACTCTTTTAGATGTGTATGTTTGTGAATGTACGTGTTTTAAACCAAAGCTGCTGAATTAAAAGTAGGAACCACACATGTGTAAGAATACACATTTTATTTATTCATTTTATCAAAAAATTAAGCATTATAAGCATTAACAAAAAAATTAAAATAGAAATAATAAAATAACGGAAAGAGTCAAGGGGGGAAAGAGTAACGGGGGAAAGTGCCCCAGGGGGGAAGAGTCACGGGGGGAAAAAGTCTCAGGGGGAAAATGTCACGGGGGGGAAAAATCTGGGTGGAAGAATTCGGGGGGATAAAGTCAGGGGGGAAAAAATCCAGGGGGAAAGTGTCCTAGAATCCAACACATGATATGGCGTTTACAGTCTCCGATTGATAATTTTCTCAGCATAACAGAACAAAAACCCCACCAACACATCAATTTTACTTTCGTTTTTTAAAGAAAGCTACTGTAAACGAAATCACACTCGTTAAGTTTACACAGACACGAGGTTATAATAGAAAAACATAAGTAGGACAGGGGTGCGAGCGAGGTGTATGCAAACTTCACGGCTTCTGTTATCATAAAGAAAATGATAGACTCTTTAAGAGTTTTGTTTGAATTTATAGTGTCGGGTGAGGTGTTTTAGTTGGTTATTATTTGTGACCCTCCACCACGAAATGAGTCGCATGTCACCTCGCGCGGTTCTGCGCTAGGCTTAATTGATATAAGTCCGGGGAGTGTCTGGTAACAGTGAGAGGGTCACCTTAGTCACAGGCTTATAACTTAAACAGTTTTCGCTTTTTTCTAAAACGGGTTTCACCACTGGATAGAGCATAAAGCACTCTTTAGGAAAATGTAAAAATATGAAAATCATGCAAAGGTGACATGCGACTCATTCTGTAGTGGAGGGTCACATTTGTGATCGTCTGTTCGGTTTATTTTGCTGTCTGAGACCGATGCAAGTTTTATCTTTTATTTTTTTCTCCAAAATTTTAATCAATCAATAAACACGGGATAACAAACATGGTAACTGTGTGTTTTCTGTTGGTACACATACTTTCTCATTTACATGCGGTGCAGAAAAACTAATTTTGTTAAATTTTACATTGTACAAAAGGACTAAAAATAGTCATACGTGAAACTATATACGTGTCAACATGTGTAGCATCAAAATGATCGATATGTCATCATAAATTGATCTATTCAAAAACAATATTCGCATCAAAGCATATGCCCGTCTTTGCCTTAAATCAAAGACAATAAACAATAATTTGCTTTCTTGGGTGAGGTATGAACTGTATCCAAAAGAACAGATTGATCAGCAAGAATACGTCCGAGTTATAGGAGTATAAGCTATTCTGAAGAAATCGAAATTGTGGATTCGAGGGGGACACTCCCATTTAAATACACGCCCACCCGATGTTCATGGGATAATGTATGTGTGTAAAACAACGAATACGGGGCGGGGATATAGCTCAGTTGGTAGCGCGCTGGATTTGTATTCAGTTGGCCGCTGTCAGCGTGAGTTCGATCCCAGGTTCGGCGGAAATTTATTTCACAGAGTCAACTTTGTGTGCAGACTCTCTTCGGTGTCCGAACCTCCCCCCGTGTACACTACATTGGGTGTGCACGTTAAAGATCCCACGATTGACAAAAGGGTCTTTCCTGGCAAAATTGCTTAGGCACAGTTAATAATTGTCTACCTATACCCGTGTGACTTGGAATAATAGGCCGTGAAAGGTAAATATGCGCCGAAATGGCTGCAATCTACTGGCCGTATAAAATTTCATCTCACACGGCATCACTGCAGAGCGCTTAGAACTGTACCCACGGAATATGCGCGATATAAGACTCATTGATTGATTGATTGATTGATTGAATACAGACGCAGGAAACAAAGAGAAACAAAGAGAAACAAAGAGAAAACAATGTTGAGGAATAATCAGAAAGGTTTGATGATTTTATACAAAACGCAAAGATGGTGCTGACATTTGAATATGCTATTGCCTAATAAAGCATTCAAGACCTGTGTTTTGCTGATGTACAATTGAAGAAGAAATATAAGCACATACACGCACGCAAGCACGCACGCACGCATGCACGCACACTCCGATCGAAAACAATTCTTCACAAAACAACAGATAACAAAACAACCAGCAACACATCAAGAATACCCAGAAGGACAGACAGACCGGCAGACAGACAGAGAGACAGACAGAAAGACAGAAAGAAACAAACACACACACACACACACACACACACACACACACACACACACACACACACACACACACACACACACACACACACACACACACACACACATCCATTTCATGACTTCAAAACAATTGATCAAATATCATTTTAATCCTTCGCAAACTTTTTGAACAAAAATTACACCGCGATTTCCCATTTTTAATGCTAATTTTCCACAAACAGTTCAGGACTGGCAGCACGGCGTTTGCTAAGTTTTAACCCCTTGACTGCCTTAGGACGGGTATACCCGTCCTGCACTTGTGCATTATTTCCATGATTAGATACTAAAAACAGATTCTTGGTTGAATTTCCTTTAAAAATAACATAGGTTTTACTTTCCTACCCACTGCCAGTTTGGAGCTAGAATTGTTTGTGAATTATTACACCCCGAACTCCAATATTCCCTGGCAGTCAGGAAGTTTTGATTGGCAGCGAAAGGGTTAATTGGTGAACGTAAATAAGTAGGCCTAAGCGCCTGTCGCTGAAGTTTAAAATGTGCAATAGCGGTGACGCCGAGCACACAGTCATCTTGAAGAAACACGCGGTATTAGATTCAAGGTGTGGTGGTACTGGTGTTTTCCATGGCGGCAAATGATATGCAGTCGGCGTTTTGCCCGGGATTCTGAAACAACAAAGACAATTAATAAGTCGTCACATTTTAAAGGATTGATCATAGTGATGCCTTGTGCCATTACACGTCACAGTGTGTTCCGAAGGTTTACGGAAGGCGGATGCTTACCCAAATTAATGAGAAAGTATGACCTGCAAAACTGTCGTGTACACTTTTCTTTGTACAATGCATAGTTTAATTTACTTTTTTTTTTTTACATATCTTCAACGCAAATGATCAAAGGCATGACTTACCGTGCACGTGCAGTTCCAGGCGAGGTCAGTGTTGAAGGTCAAGGTCACAAGACGGGAAGAGGTGTACGGTAGAGGTGTGAGGTCACCAAGAGTGTCGTTCTCCGGCAAGAGCAAGGGAGGTAACCGGCAGTTGTGGCCTGAAAATCACGCCCAGTCTTACATTTCAGCTTCAGATGAGCCGATGGACACCACCACCACCACCACCACCACTAACAATAACAATAACAACAATAACAGCAACAACAACTACAAAAACAGCCCCACCCCCTAAAAAAGAGGAAACACACAGACACACACAGACACAGACACACACACACACAGACACACGCACACACAGACACACACATACACACACATACGCGCGCACGCACACACACACACATACACACACACACACACACACACACACACACACACACACACACACACACACACACACACACACACAAGAACAGCAACAAAACAAAAACATCAGCAAAGCGTTTCGCTAACACAATGTGAGCTATGCCCGCAGGTAGTTCGTATGGTATTCAGTCCACGTCACAACAGAACGTATGGTATTCAGTCCACGTCACAACAGAACGTATGGTATTCAGTCCACGTCACAACAGAACGTATGGTATTCAGTCCACGTCACAACAGAACGTATGAATATGAATGACCTCACTCTCGGTAAAGACTCGAATGACGAAGCTCACATCATTTGCATTATGACTCGACGTGAATATAAAATCCTACGATCACTTAGTAGGATTACAGTGGAACATGCAACAAACGACAAACCGAGGGACGCTGCCATTAGCGACAGATGGTCGCTATAGAAAGGCGAATTATTAGTCTGGTATCATTGAGAGAAGTCGTTGTGGGCAGGTGGTCG
Organism: Littorina saxatilis; assembly: GCF_037325665.1. NCBI lineage: Eukaryota > Metazoa > Mollusca > Gastropoda > Littorinimorpha > Littorinidae > Littorina > Littorina saxatilis. The sequence goes on from NC_090255.1 coordinate 7,930,480, forward strand.
CTTTTGAGAGTTGGACACACAGACAGGTTCGACGGTAAACAAAATATCATATTTATCCAAGCCTAACCTGTCAAGCACAAGGGACAGCACTCTCTCGGAACTGACGTGGGGTCGACACATTCCAGCTTTGGACACGTGGTCTCAAGGCATCTGGGTAAACCGTCCGAGGGGTCACATTTGCATAGAGTGCAGGGGTCAGACGGGGTCAGCAGGAACCACTCGTCAGCCGCGTAGTGCACGCCGTCGTGTGCGCATGTCGATCTTTCGCAGCAACACCCGTCTGATGACCACTGCAAAAGAAAACCAGTTTTTCATCTTTTAAGTCCAATTTGAAAACTCACTTGTTCCAACAACACTACGGATAGTTCCTTAGTATAGAGTCTGGGGATGTGAGATGTGCATGATGTGTTGTTTGAATCTGACAGTGATTGTATGATTTTTGTATACATGTATTGTTGTCACGCGCTTTGAACTTCTGATAAGGCGCTTTATAAATGCCCGTTATTATTATTATTATTATTATTGACTTTACAAACAAACACAATAATAAAACAAAAACAAAAAAACAAATAAGCAAAACCAAACACACACACACACACACACACTTTCTTTCTTTCTTTATTTGGTGTTTAACGTCGTTTTCAACCACGAAGGTTATATCGCGACGGGGAAAGGGGGAAGATGGGATAGAGCCACTTGTTAATTGTTTCTTGTTCACAAAAGCACTAATCAAAAAATTGCTCCAGGGGCTTGCAACGTAGTACAATATATGACCTTACTGGGAGAATGCAAGTTTCCAGTACAAAGGACTAAACATTTCTTACATACTGCTTGACTAAAATCTTTACAAACATTGACTATATTCTATACAAGAAACACTTAACAAGGGTAAAAGGAGAAACAGAATCCGTTAGTCGCCTCTTACGACATGCTGGGGAGCATCGGGTAAATTCTTCTCCCTAACCCGCGGGGGACCACACACACACACACACACACACACACACACACACACACACACACACACACACACACACACATACACGCATTCATGCACACACACACGCACGCATTTTCTAGACAATTGCAAGACATTTAACAATATTAGAAAAAAGTTAGTAAAAGAAGAAGTATCAAACTGTGACTTAAGGAAACCAAGCGATCTGTTATTTAAAAAAGACGAAAAAATTCAAAAATTGCTTGGAGCCTTTGTTTTTAATTGTTTCAATATTGAATGAAATAATTTGTACATTATTCGTATACATTCAGTTATTGTACAACTTGTGTCAATATCCTTAAGGGTTGATGACAATACATTCTATTCTATTCTATTCTATTCACACACACACACATATATATATATATATATCAGGGACGTAGCACACCTAATAAAAGTGGTAGGGCGGAAAAAAATGGAAGACAAAATGCTGAGCCAGCTAAGGAAATATGGGGCTTACACTACCGCCCCCCCCCCTTCCCGTCCCCTTGTAATGGTCTAAAAAAGAAAGAAAACATGATGCGATTTCGTGCCTTCTGAGCTCAGTTCCATCTAATCATCTTTCCATCCTCCACCAAACAACGGGCTGGTGAATGTATCAGTGATTATCAATCGACTTACATTTATATCTAAATTCCGATACGTTGAATGTGATGAGCACTTACTTCAAATGACTTTCGTCTTCATTATTGTCTAGTGTGTTAAAAAGCAAGGATTGACTGTCACGATCGGGTGACAGAGACCAAGAAAGTGTCACTCAGTGGAGTGCCTGTTCTGGGTCGATCATGATAGAAAGCGCCTGTGCGTGATATTGGGCTACAGCAGAGGTTGCTGACAGTGCTCAATGAACACGGATGTTTTGTAGCGCACGAGTTTCACAGTGGGGGTTTCTGCTGTCATAGGGCTGACGGTTTTTCGCTGACAGCGCGCACGGGATTTTCACGGATTGAGTTTCTCGTGTCTTTTTTCTGCTTGGGGAGGCAGAATTGTGTATAGCTGGACTGGTTTTGTGACAAGGTCAGTCACGTGTTATTGGCTAGGTTGTCTGAGAGAGGCACAAGGACGGCGCACTTGACACCCAGCGGCAGAAGGGGAAGGATCTAATACACAGTTTCTAGAGTATGATGGTTTTTCACCGAATATTGTATTCGGCACTCTAGGGGAGCTTCCACCGGTTATTTCCTTCACACTGCCACATATTTTGCTGAGGACAAGTCGTCAACTTTCCTTCGTCGGCGATGGCTTTCGCATAAGGATTCGACAAGGGGTTCTGGACGTTTTTGGTCACTGTTGACGAACAGAGGCTGTTCCAGGGAGGAAGCGGATTTTGCTTCCATGAGAGTACAATCATAGGCTTTTGAGGTAATAAATCATTATTTAACGCTGTTGATGAGTCTGTGTTGTGGAATGAAATACTCTCTGTTGTTCTTTCCAGGTTAGCGCATAATTTACTCTCTGTGACGCTAAAATACTAATCTGTATATGGTTTTTGCAGATAGGGAGAGAAGGACGGAAAATGACTGTTTTGTTGTTGTAAAAAGTCCGTTTTGTGCAGGCCCACGTGCTCGATGAGATATTTAAAGATGACATGTTTTAAGGTGGTGGGTGAGGGGTAGCTGACATGTTTAGTGCACCGATGCTTTCTGTTTGCAGCCTTCGTTCGTTACGTTTTCCTGAAACTGCTGCACGGCTGCCTTTGGCGGGACTTTGCTAGCTGCAGACGTTGGAGCTGGGACCTGAGGAAGCTACGCTAACCGGCTAACCAGCAGACCGGCTAACCAGCGAACCGGCTAACCAGCGGACCGGCTAACCAGCGAACCGGCTAACCAGCAAACCGGCTAACCAGCAACCCGGCTAACCAGCATACCGGCTAACCAGCATACAGAAAGAAAGCTAAGTGCACCATGTCTTACGCACCCCGTTGACCACCGTTGTCTTTTCGTATCTGTGATTTCATTGGAGTAGTGACAACGTGGGGTGGTGACACCCGCATGAACTAGAGCTTTTGAACAGAACATTCTCATTTTGACTGTATTTACACGGGTTCAGCGTGTTACGTTAATTTTCTATATACCACTGGCATTTTGTCAGTGACCACGGGTTTTTTTACGTGTTGAGAACGTAAAAGGAACATATTTTGAGTGAAGGCTCGAGGGAGGTGGAGAGTTTATACATAAACAGGCGTCTGAAACTTATACTTTTGTTGACTCTATTTAATTGTATGACTGCGAGAGTGGATCGTGGTGTGGTTAGTTAATTAGTAGTAATTAACCGGTTCATAATCACCTTAAGTGATATATTGAAACGTGACACATGGGGGCTCGTCCGGGATTTACTCAGTTAATTTCCAACTGATAAAGACCCACCAATTAAGGATAACTAAGAGCAGATAATCTCGTCAGTGCTCGACCTATTTTCTGCTTGGTGCTACCCTTTTTTGTATAGTTTTGATCATATACCACACCTTAAGCGATTCACATCTTGCAGGAAATGTAAATTGTAATTTGTGAGTTATTGTATGCGCTAACTGTGATTACCTCCCTTTCCTTTGTTTGTGAATCTTTGTTGTTGTACGTTCAGAGTTTTCCGTTGCAGAGAGCTGAGCGGGGTTAGCGGATTTGTTATTCGTTTTACTCAGTTTTCTCTACATTGTTGTTTCGCATTTTGTAACAGGTTACATTTCTACCGTCTTGTTTTACTTGGATTTTTCTCCATATTTTGACTTTGTTGGAATTTTGGGGGGGAAGGGTCCGAGGACTTCTGTCCTAACCAAGGCTGTGGGAGACACTCTGTTTCACCGCAAAAAGCAGCCGATAAAGTAGGTCACGGCTGTGGGAAACACTTTGTTTCACCGCAAAAAGCAGCCGATAAAGTAGGCTACGCGATTTGTTCTACACCGTTTGGATTTTTCTTCTGCATTTTCCGGTTGCTGGATTTTTGTATCCACCGCTTTCATCACCGCGTGTTCTAGCTATAGCTGCGTTAGACTTACTTTTGTGATAAAGCTTTGCTAAACTAACCATGGCTACAGGGGGATCTCCTACGAAGAGATTAACTTTTGAGACTCCTGGTAGCGAGGAACAGACAGAGCGTGACGCACGCGTTAGAGCGCGTAGTTTGCTTAAGCGCAAGGAGTTAGAACGTAAGGAAGACATAGAGCGACAGACGAGAAAAGAAGAGCTTGACAGACAAGAACGACAGGCCGAACGTGACAGACAGGACAAGAAAGAGAAAGACGAACGAGACAGACAGGAAAAGAAAGACGAACGTGACAGACAAGAACGGAAAGAGAAAGATGAACGAGACAGACAAGAAAGGGAACGACAGGCCGAACGACAGGCCGAACTTGACAGACAAGAAAGAGAGCGAGACAGACAGGAAAAGAAAGACGAACGTGACAGACTAGACCGGAAGGAACAGGCGGATCGCGATCACCAGCTAGAGCTAGCTAGGCTACAGGCCGAGAAGGGTACGCTTACTCAGGCTAGCGCGCCGACGTTTGTTGCCGACCGTACGAGACTGCCGACGTTCGACGATGACAAGGACGAGCTCGACGACTTTTTACGCCGGTTTGAGCGCATTGCATCTGACCAGAAGTGGGAAGAGGCCACGTGGGCTAGCCGCCTTAGCACCTGCTTGAAGGGACGCGCATTGCAGCTCTACAACGCTTTGGATGACGACGAGGCGAGAGACTATCAGGCACTTAAGAAGGCGTTACTCCAGCGCTTCAACCTGACTGCTGAAGCCTACAGACGACGTCTGCGAAACAGCAAGAGACTGAGCGGCGAGCTGAGCCATCAGTTTGTGGCACGCCTTAATCTCTACCTGCGGCGCTGGGTGGAGATGGCCGAAAAGGACTGGACCGTCAACGACCTTGCCGACCTCATTGTCATGGAGCAACTGATGTCCAGCCTGCGACCTGAGGTGGTGACCTTTGTGCAGGAACACCAGCCAAAGACTACTCAGGAGGCAGCCGACTGGATCAGAGTACACGAGGACGCCCAGGCGATCTCCGGCAAATCTTCAGGCTCACGGCCGGGAAAATCGGGAAATTCGGGTTCTTCAGGACCCAAGGACGGGAAGGACGATCAGGGACACAAAGGATCAGGTTCCAGAACTGACATCCAGTGTTACTACTGCAACAAGCGGGGCCACGTGAAGAAGGACTGCCACAAGAGACAGGCTGACCAGAAGGGCGTACACTTTGTTGGCAGTGAGGAGTTAAGGGACGTCACGAGCTCATGCACCATTCCACAACTCTGCGTTCCGTGCTCCAGGAAACATTTTCAGCCCCACTGCAACGTCTACGTTAACGGAGTGAAGGGCGAAGGTCTGCGGGACACAGGGGCAGACATGATAGTGGTTCGGGCGAGTCTAGTTCCAGCTATGGCCTACACAGGAGACAGCATCAGAGTGAGAATGGCCGAGGCATCTCACGCTTACGACTTGAACACGGCAGTGATCAAGGTCGTAACACCGTTGTTCACGGGGACCATTGTGGCCGTCGTCATGGACGATCCTCCATGCGACCTGCTCATTGGAAACCGGGTTCAGTTTGTGGACGGCGTCACCAGGGAGGTTCCCGTTTATCGGTCTCCCGACGTCATTTCAGTGCTCACGCGGGCACAGGCGGAGCGAGAGGATAAACCTCTCAAACCCCTACCTGCTGCACGAGCTGCCCTGGGGAACGTGACCCCCGCGCTCCTCGCGAAGGCTCAGGCATCTGATCCGACACTAGCGACTCCTCGGGAGCACGCGAAGTCGGGGAAGGTGAAGCTGAGCGGGAAGCATGGGAGGTCAAGGTTCCTCAGGGACAAGAAGTTGCTCTACCGTGAGTTTAGCAACCAAGAAGGTACATTCAAACAGGTTGTCGTGCCTCGCGAGTTTCGCGAGGGTGTCATGGCAACGGCACACGACTCGATTCTGGGAGGTCATCTTGGCACCAAGAAGACCACGGATCGTGTCTGGCGCCACTTTTACTGGCCAGGCATCTGCACGGATGTCCGACGTTTCTGCGCGTCCTGCGATAAGTGCCAGAAGGTGGTGGCCAAAGGAAGGGTGAGGAAGGTCCCCTTAGAGAAGATGCCGCTCATCGACGAACCCTTTCGTCGGGTGGCAGTGGACATCATCGGGCCCATCTTGCCTGCGTCTGAGGACGGAAACAGATACATTTTGACCATGGTGGACTACGCTACTCGATACCCAGAGGCGATCCCTCTGAAATCGATTGAAGCCACGCGAGTAGCTGAGGCTCTGGTTACTATGTGGTCCCGGCTGGGAATTCCATCAGAGGTACTCACCGACAGAGGCACGCAGTTCACGGGAGGAGTGATGGCGGAGGCAGCACGACTGCTATCACTGGAGCAGCACTTAACCACTCCTTACCATGCTCAGTGCAACGGACTGGTGGAGAGGTTCAATGGCACCTTGAAGACCATGCTGAGGAAACTAGCTCAGGAGAAACCACGCACGTGGGACAGGTACATCCCAGCATTGCTTTTTGCATACCGCGAGGTTCCTCAGGAGAGCTTGGGTTTTTCCCCATTTGAGTTGTTGTACGGCAGACAGGTACGCGGTCCCATGGCTATCCTGCGTCAAGCCTGGACGGACGAAGAAGCTGACGAGGAGGTGCAGACGACAGCGACCTACATAGTAGAACTCAGGAACAGGATTGAAGAGACCTGCAAACTGGCTCAAGAGAACCTGGGAAGAGCAGCACAGCGTTACGCGCGAGGATTCGACCGCAAGGCACGGCCGCGCAGCTTCAAGATTGGAGAACGGGTGTTGCTACTTCTACCTGTCAAACACAACAAGCTACAACTGCAGTGGCAAGGACCTTTTGAGGTGACAGCGAGGGTGGGCCAGAACGACTACAGGATCATGATGCACGGGAAAGCACGCCTGTACCACGCCAACCTGCTGCGCGCCTACATAGAGAGGACAGCCTACGGGGAGAAGAACAAAGACCAGAAGAACAAAGACAAGAAGACAGAGAAGGTTGCAGTCATCAGGGGTGGAACGAGGGGTTGCTCGTTCTTGAGGACGACCTTTCTGTCTGGAAACAGACCATCAACCCCTGCAATATCTTCAGGTTGCAAGGTTGGCAAACGCCAGACTTATGCGCTGGGCGTTCATTCTCCAACCGTACCAATTCACGGTACGCGTCATTCCGAGCGCCAACAATGTTGGAGCTGACTTTCTCTCTCGGGCTGTAGAGGAGAACATGACTGTGAGCGAAACCGAGGTTTCGTCTTGAAGAGGGGAGGTGTGTCACGATCGGGTGACAGAGACCAAGAAAGTGTCACTCAGTGGAGTGCCTGTTCTGGGTCGATCATGATAGAAAGCGCCTGTGCGTGATATTGGGCTACAGCAGAGGTTGCTGACAGTGCTCAATGAACACGGATGTTTTGTAGTGCACGAGTTTCACAGTGGGGGTTTCTGCTGTCATAGGGCTGACGGTTTTTCCGCTGACAGCGCGCACGGGATTTTCACGGATTGAGTTTCTCGTGTCTTTTTTCTGCTTGGGGAGGCAGAATTGTGTATAGCTGGACTGGTTTTGTGACAAGGTCAGTCACGTGTTATTGGCTAGGTTGTCTGAGAGAGGCACAAGGACGGCGCACTTGACACCCAGCGGCAGAAGGGGAAGGATCTAATACACAGTTTCTAGAGTATGATGGTTTTTCACCGAATATTGTATTCGGCACTCTAGGGGAGCTTCCACCGGTTATTTCCTTCACACTGCCACATATTTTGCTGAGGACAAGTCGTCAACTTTCCTTCGTCGGCGATGGCTTTCGCATAAGGATTCGACAAGGGGTTCTGGACGTTTTTGGTCACTGTTGACGAACAGAGGCTGTTCCAGGGAGGAAGCGGATTTTGCTTCCATGAGAGTACAATCATAGGCTTTTGAGGTAATAAATCATTATTTAACGCTGTTGATGAGTCTGTGTTGTGGAATGAAATACTCTCTGTTGTTCTTTCCAGGTTAGCGCATAATTTACTCTCTGTGACGCTAAAATACTAATCTGTATATGGTTTTTGCAGATAGGGAGAGAAGGACGGAAAATGACTGTTTTGTTGTTGTAAAAAGTCCGTTTTGTGCAGGCCCACGTGCTCGATGAGATATTTAAAGATGACATGTTTTAAGGTGGTGGGTGAGGGGTAGCTGACATGTTTAGTGCACCGATGCTTTCTGTTTGCAGCCTTCGTTCGTTACGTTTTCCTGAAACTGCTGCACGGCTGCCTTTGGCGGGACTTTGCTAGCTGCAGACGTTGGAGCTGGGACCTGAGGAAGCTACGCTAACCGGCTAACCAGCAGACCGGCTAACCAGCGAACCGGCTAACCAGCGGACCGGCTAACCAGCGAACCGGCTAACCAGCAAACCGGCTAACCAGCAACCCGGCTAACCAGCATACCGGCTAACCAGCATACAGAAAGAAAGCTAAGTGCACCATGTCTTACGCACCCCGTTGACCACCGTTGTCTTTTCGTATCTGTGATTTCATTGGAGTAGTGACAACGTGGGGTGGTGACACCCGCATGAACTAGAGCTTTTGAACAGAACATTCTCATTTTGACTGTATTTACACGGGTTCAGCGTGTTACGTTAATTTTCTATATACCACTGGCATTTTGTCAGTGACCACGGGTTTTTTTTTACGTGTTGAGAACGTAAAAGGAACATATTTTGAGTGAAGGCTCGAGGGAGGTGGTGAGTTTATACATAAACAGGCGTCTGAAACTTATACTTTTGTTGACTCTATTTAATTGTATGACTGCGAGAGTGGATCGTGGTGTGGTTAGTTAATTAGTAGTAATTAACCGGTTCATAATCACCTTAAGTGATATATTGAAACGTGACATTGACAAACTGGTTTACTTCTAAACAAGCAATTTATTGATCCGTCCAGCCATCAACATTGGCAGCCTGAGTGATGACTGAAAAATAGAGGGATTTGTCAGAATATTTTTAGCGCGTTTTCGATCCATCACAACCAGGATGCACACTTGTGTCCATTGTTCAATTCTCTCTCTACATGTTGTTTCATGTGACACTGTTAACCCCACAAGTTACTGTGTTACTCAATTGTTATGGCGTACTTACGGTTGACACACAATCACTCACCCCTCAGTCTGACCCCAGCTTCACACACAGAACATACAAAACATTTCTTACCTCCATTGTTTCTCATGGGAGCAAACGGACGAAGAAGCAATTTTCACTAAATTGGCGCCAATACTTTTATGGCCTGACGGAACTCGTCACGTGTGACGTTCTCGTCAAAATAAGACGTCATCCTATTCCAGCAGTTGACCAAGACTAACACACACAAAAAAAAACCCAAAAAAAACCGACCTTATGCCATCGCGTGAATACTACGTGGGGTGTTCTGTTGGTAGATCTCTCTCTCTCTCTCTCTCTCTCTCTCTCTCTCTCTCTCTCGCTCTCTCTCTCTCTCTCTCTCTCTCTTTTTTTTTTTTTTTTTTTTTACGGAAAAAGTGGTCGGGCGGTCGCCCTACATGCCCTACCGGGTGCTACGTCCCTGTATAAACAAACACACACATGCACGCACACACACACACACACACACACACACACACGCACATACACACACACACGGGCGCACTGACACAGACACACACACACCCAGCCAGCATGATTCTGCGTGACGCATGCGTTATTTCTGCGTTTTTCATGCGGGGATGCGTACGGCCTCGTGACACCTTCGCTTCGCGCGCGTTACTTTTCGCCAACTTTTACGCAGATTGTCGCATTCGAAACGACTTCACCACGCAGTGTTTAGCACGCATGGATTCAATGAAAAGGTGATTGCAATTTTTGTTTTTCCTAATTTTTTACCGTGGGTTTATGCATTTGTTTGTTTGTTTATTTGTTGCTTAACGTCCAGCCGACTACGCAGAGCCATATCAGGACGAGGAAGGGGGGGATGAAAGGGGCCACTTGTCAAGCGATTCCTGTTTACAAATGCACTAACCCATTACTTGTGTCCCAGCAGGCTTTAGTAAAACTAAATTAATACCTACTGGAAGATTACCAGTTTCCAGTATGTTAAAATAGGCTTAACCTATCTACTGCTGGACTTACATCAGAACACTAACAGATTAAACTATACATGAATCGCGAGACAAGCGGCAAGAGAAGAGATTTTTTGGAAAAAATACAGGTGAATGAGCAAGAAGGCAGAAAAAAGAAAAGAATTCATGAAGAAAAAGAGAGCATGACAGGAAAGAGGAACCAAAAATCTACCTAACAGCAAACTAGAAAGCTCCTGCGGTTCCAAAAACAGGAGGGGCCTTTAATTTCATAACCGCAGTGCCCCACTGCGGGAGTTTATGCATTTACTTCATGAAATAATTTATTATATTTTATGTTATTAAAAAATATTTACTTTTAAATTTTGGTTATGAATAGTTATTCTTCTTCAAAAACTTCTTTTTTTTTTTTTAAGACAGTTTCGGTTAAAAAAAATGCATTTAAAAGTTTAATAAAAATATTTTTATTTTATGTAATGGTTTTCCCATTTAATTTTTATTTAATCATTTTGTTATTACTAACATTTATTTGCTTAATTGTTATCCTGATTATTTTTATCTTAAAATAAATATGATTATTTTAATTTGTATTATCATTATAATTGTTTTAGCATGTAATATAATTATTGTAATGGGGATTTGGTATTGTTGTAGGAATCAGCTTTCCACAAAATAATGTCGTGGAAAAATCTAGGCAAAGCATAATAAAAATATTATATGAACAGAAAAGATAACTGAAATCTATATGAACACCCATAACAAAACGATAAAAACATTTAAAAAATTCAGATTAAACAAAAAAATGTGAACTAAAGTAACTTTGAAACTAATTATCTACTCAAAATAAAGGCTGATGTTAATGGTTACATAAAATTTGTTCTCAGCATATTTTCATTTTATTTTATTTTGCTTTGGAAGAAAATCTCTATGAAAGTTCAATTTCAGGGGAGACAGTTACCTTGACTGAAAAGAGCAATTTATTGAAGTTATTTCCCTTGTCTGTCAGACCTGTAGACTTCACAATCTCCAACTTCCTGTTGGCAAGAAGTCTGTCAAATCCACATTGTATCGGCGTTTTTTTGCTTTTTCTTCATATTGACTTGTATTTTTGACTTGCTTATTGGATGCAAGGTAATCTTATCCTTCTCTCTGAAATGAAGATTGACTTCTTTCAAGAATAGGTAAGTTGATCAACTGAAGGAAAGATTTGGGAATTTGAATTTTTGATAGCTCGCGGCTTCGGCTTCCGAGTTTGATGGCAGAGAGAATTTCTCACACTTTCGATTTTTTTTTCGCCTAGAAGAACACTGTTCTATTCATTCATGTTTGTTTTGTCTGAAAGATGGATGAATGAACTAACTTTTCCAAAAACATAAAGTTGATTGATGCAGTGGTTTGTTTTTAAGGAGTTGTGGAAGAGTGAAAATACCATCCGAATCCCGATTCGCGGGTCGCTCACGGCACCATAAAAACTGAATTTTCGTTTATCATTTTATGTCTCATTGTCTGTTTCTTGGTGAACTTTGGTTGGTTCCTAATCTGGTCGAGTCATTGCGGCAGCAGTTGTCAGGAGCTTTAGTAGTAATACTAATAGGCTCTTCATATATCTTTTTTTAATTTATTTGTATCTTTTTATTTTTCCACAGATGTTCAACTTTCAGTTCCGCATACTGACATAGACTCATAGTCATAGTGGAATATTCTGTGTCTGAGTCTCGGAAAAGAGAAAAATTACCCTTGTTCCCGAGGCATGCATAGACTAGAGAGGCAGGCAGAGGCTGTGTCAGCGTGTGCAGTGATAAAGTTGAAAAACAGATTTTTTTGAAATAAAAATAAAAAATACATCACAGAGAAAATAAATATACTAATTTAGTGAAATTGAGATGCCATATTATAATCCATATTTAATGATAAATATTCCAGTTTAGTTGTTTGCATGTTAGGTTTGGGAATCAATGTGATCCTATTTAACTTCAAGTATTTATTTTTCAGAAAGCTTTGACTTGAGTATGACGGTGCTCACTGCTTGTTTGAACTGAAGGTGAAGAAAGCTGAGATGGACAGTGACCTTAACACCGCCACCGATGCCAGTAACGCAGACTGTCGTTCCGTCCCGGCAAGGTGAAGATGAACAGGTATGGCTCGATAGCAATGAGTGTCTCATTCAGAGTCATTGATAGTGACACTGACAGCGTCTTTTTGTTCTGTGACTTTGGCTTATTTTGTGTTTTATTCTTTTAGTTATAACCAGATGTGTCAAACAAATTCAGCTGATCTCTTTTACTGTTTTAGTGAAACAAATGTATTGTTTCCAGCAAAGGGAAAAAAAATCGGGTGGGGGCGGTTGGTCGATTTTATTTTTATATTTAAATTTTTATTTTATTTTAATAGTTTTATTGATGTTTGTTTTTAATTAACACAGGCATCTCATTGATGAGAAAGTGTGAACTGTGTCCGCGGGATGCCAGAGAAGAGTAACTTTTCATCCAAAGTCTGCAAAATTGAATTTAAAATTTAACCTTTTTGATGAATATTTTTGAATGAATACAAAAAGTTCTAGTGTTTGGAGGAAAAGTTAAGGTCAGTTCAACTTTAAACAAGGATTTTTAGTGTGTGTTTGTTCTTCTGTCTAAAAAAAAAAATAAAACAAAATCTGCTTGAAGTAAATACACACAAAAATGTTCATCTCCAACTGCTGAGTCCCTACATCTTTTTACCCCATCAAATGCCACTCTGTATGCCCCTTTAAAAATTGATTGCAATGTATATATTCCTCATCTTCTCCTGAATTCAAAAATATAGAGATGTCACGTTTACTTTGAACATTTGCTCAGATTGTTTTTTAGTGCTGATGGTTTCTTTTCAGGCCGACAGATTGTCTAAAATATGTATTGCTTCATGTAAATGACTTTTTGTTCTTCTTTTCTTCCATTCAGCGGACACAAGACTACGAGCAGAGCAGAGCGGCAAGATAAACATCAGTTCTTGCTGCTGGAGAAGGTTCTACAGGAGCAGATGGACCTGATGCGACTAATTTAGTAATTGGTCGCCAAAGAATCATGGTGGAGCCAGAGCCTGTGCTACTGTTCGATGGAGTCATCTTTTTACTGTTGAGTGTGGAAGATGTTGAAGGCACATGATGGATCTGTCGAAGGAGTGATCACTGGTAGGTGGCTTTGAATGCTATTGTTGAAGCAGACCAGTCATGCCTGTGCTATTTTCCCCAGATAACTGTAGCAAGATCTTGTGAGAGTGACATGTTATTGTTGGACGCTCTTTAGGCTTTAAATGTTACCTTGAGTGTGTGCTTTTTGGAGGATGCCAGATGTCATCACGGTTCACGGGTGTATCTTAACTGTTCATCAGTTCTCAGTCATGACCAGTTTCCCATTATCCTGGGAATTCATGCAAGGTTTATGCGTATTGGTCACATTTGTGAATTTAACCAACACATTTTGATGATAAAACTATGCTTATGGGTACGCACAATGATGGGCCTCTTTTTCTCATGTGGGGTGCGGAAAATGCATGCACCACTTTGTTTTCTGTGATCATTGCATCTGTGAGAATTAATGCAAATATTGCTCTGTGGCCAGAGCTGCCATCTGCTAGGTTTTCAGGGATGTAACAGAAATTGCTACGCTGTTTCCTCAAGTTCAAAATTGCAAGTGCTACACTCAAGCAAATAATCACAAACATGCAACAGTGCCTTCTTGTGAGTTCTGATTCTCACTTTGTGTAGGCATCGGATTATGGGTCAGAAAAAAATTGTCCACACTGAATAGTATCACGGTTGACGCTCTCTTCTAACTATGTTTGTGCTTTCCAAATGAAGATTTGTGAGATAGTATTGAATGATTGATGCAGGTCACCTGAGGTGTGTGATTACATTTTATGACAATGCTACACTCAATCACCATTTGCTCTTCTGAAAACTTTTTTTTTTAAAGCAAGTGTGATTATTGATTTTTTGTTCCAGGTGACAGTATGATGCTTCCAGATTGAATTGTTTGTATGTGAAGAAGAGCTGTCTGAATATTTGATTTTTGGAATTCAGTTGGCTTGTTTTGTTTGTTTCAGATCCATGACCATGAGCTCGGTGTGGTTGGTGGACATGAACTAAAGACGACTACTGATGCTGTGATGACGAAGGTGTTCCATAGGCTACACGGTTGCTGACAGGGGGCTCTGGGGGAGGGCAGGGAAAGAGACCATGGTGTACGCTGTGACTAAAAGCCATCGACAGTGAGTTGTTTTTCATAATTTGTAAAATCATCCTGGTCCTTTTAGGAAGAAGATAAAATCCATGTCTACAAAACAACAAGTTATTTCTGTCTCAAATTTTGTTCTTTGGAATCAATTTTAAATTTGCCATGTTTCACATGTGAATGATAGTTGTCAAAGCTTTTACGCTTAACATTAAATTGCTAGAAGCCAAGTTCCTGAGCTCATTTGTCAGTGTCATGGATTTTCGACTACATACGAAATAAGGATGTTAGCAAACGGTATGATGTCGTCACATATGCGTCTGCACGTCACAGTACATGTATTATGAATTTCCGAAGGCCCCCAAAGAAAAAGTCATAGTAAAGGTAACTTTAACCACTTGACTGCCTTATGACGGGTATACCAGTCATGCGCTTGTGCAGCCGCAGCGCCTTAGGACGGGTAAACCCGTCTTCTCCGTTCCGGGATTTTCCAGAAATGCTACGTCACTGCTGACACACAAATAGCAGCCAATGGCTTGGTAGGATACCTCATTCTCATGAATAAACATAAATGGTGACGCGGTTTTGCGTTTGAAGGCTATTTTCGGCCTTGTCGACAGGGTATGGGAGAGAAATCTCGACTCGTCAAAATGGCTAACGGTGACTGTCGACCGGGCCCTAGTAGGGAAAAACAAAGCCGGACTGACGCTACAGGCGGTGCAAATGATTATGGATACTGACAGGGGAAGGGGGAGATCTTCTTTCGGACAATTCGTTGGAAACAGGTAGATGACAGTGATTATAATCCTTTCTTGGAGCGAGCAAAACAGCCACCTGTGTTTGATCCACAGGCACCGGAAGATGCGCCGGGCTGATTTTTCAAAAGTTCATATTTAAACATCATTATAAGCCAAACTAATTATCATTTCCATGATTAGACACTAAAAACAGATTCTTGGTTCAATTTCCTTTAAAAACAACATAGGTTTTACTTACCTACCTACTGCCAGTTTGAAGCTAGATTTTTGTGTGAATTATTACACCCCAAACTCCAATATTCCCTGGCAGTCAGGAATGCACATACCCAAGTTTTGATTGGCAGCGAAAGGGTTAAAACAAATATTAGGGTAGGTATTTTTTTTTACTTCTCTTCTACAAGGATTACAATGTGTTGTAATTTCCTAACTCAAGTATAGTTGGTGTGTTGTAAAAGCGTATGGTGTGTATGCAAGTTTGTGTGTCTGTATGATTTTTAGCAAGTTTACAGGCGTCAGGAAATAAACTTGAGACTTTTC
>NC_090255.1:7946231-7981231 GCF_037325665.1 Littorina saxatilis
GGCGATCGGAAGACTTGATGCCAGACAATCAGTTCAGCAAGTTGCTAGGGCATTTGGAGTAAATGTCACCACGGTTTATCGCCTGCAGCAACGTTTTCATGCCACTAACAGTACCTGCGACTTACCAGGACGTGGCAGACCCCGGGTAACAACAGCCCGACAAGATCGCCATCTTGTCCATCAACACCAGCGAGATGCATTCGAAACTGCCGCCAACACAGCCCGTAACACATTTGGGGTGCATGGACAACCCGTCAGTGCCAGAACTCTACGCCGACGCCTTGGTGGGCAGAACCTGGTAAATCGGCGTCCTGCTCGACGTCCTGTCTTGACAGCTCGGCATCGCCTGGATCGTCTAGCCTGGGCCCAGCAACATGCCCACTGGTGCCATCGGGACTGGCGGAGGGTTCTTTTTTTTGGACGAGAAGCGCTTTTGCCTGGAACCTGGCCATGGGCGTGTCCGGATCTGGCGAAGACCTGGACAGCGGTTTGCTAACAATAACACCCTGCAGCATGATCGATGGGGAGGTGCCAGCGTCATGATATGGGGCGCCATTGGTGTCAATTAGCGAGTGGGACCTGTCGTCTTTCAGAACGTCGGCCAAGGTCGTGGGAATGGTGTCAATGCAGACCGCTACATCAATCAAGTCCTGCGTCCCTATGTGGTTCCATTTGTCCAGAGGTACCGGAACTGCCTGTTCCAGCAAGACAATGCCCGTCCCCATGCTGCACGTGCTACCCAGGACAGGTTGCGTCACAACAGCGTGAACATTCTGCCTCATCCTGCTCGATCTCCGGATCTCAACCCAATCGAACACTTTTGGGACATCATGCAAAGAAGGATTAATGCCCTTGCCCGGAGACCCCGCACAGCAGCAGAACTGCGTGCTGCCGTGACCCAGGTGTGGGCTCAGGTCCCTCAGCAGCAAATTAATCACCTCGTCCTCTCCATGTACCGGAGGTGCGCCACAGTCATCAACGCCCAGGGAGGAGCAACACGCTATTGACTTTCAACAGTCTTCAAACAGTGTTCAGTGGAACATGGCACGTCATGCTCTCATCCCAATACACTTTTCCGTATGGTTTTTGTATCGGTCAATTCGTTTCCTTGTTATTGTTAACCCGAAATAATTAATTCGACATTCAAATTCATGGGTAACCCATCTTCACTGCAGCATTTGCGTTTCTTTTGCCTCTGAGTTTTATATGCATTTGGAGCATTGGAGAAAAAAAGTGAGTCACGGGTGACGCAATATCTACCCGTACGCGTACAGGTCTTTGCTACACGTTCGATCATCTAGAACACTGTAGTATAACAGGGTTGACGTCAGACGGATACGTCACGACTGAGGTCAGTATAGCATGGTGACGTCAGACGGATACGTCACGACAGGTGAGTATAGCGGGGTTGACGTCAGACCCATACGTCACGACTGAGGTCAGTATAACATGGTGACGTCAGACGGATACGTCACGACTGAGGTCAGTATAGCAGGGTTGACGTCAAACGGATAGTCACGACTGAGGTCAGTATAGCATGGTGACGTCAGACGGATACGTCACGTCTGATGTGAGTATAGTATAGTTGATGGAGTTTCCTTTCTCAGTTCTGGATTTAATGAGGTCAGAAAGCAATGCATAACTTCTTCTTCTTCTTCTTCTTCTTCTTCTTCTTCTTCTTTGTTCATGGGCTTAGGCTCCCACGTTCACTCATGTTTTGAGCACGAGTGGAATTTTACGTGTATGACCGTTTTTACCCCGCCATTCAGGCAGCATACGCCGATTTCGGGGGAGGCATGCTGGGTATTTTCGTGTTACTATAACCCACCGAACTCTGACATGGATCACAGGATCTTTTCCGTGCGGACTTGGTCTTGTGCTTGCGTGTACACACGAAGGGGGTTAAGTCACTAACAGGTCTGCACATAAGTTGACCTGGGAGATCGGAAAATCTCCACTCTTAAACCCACCAGGCGGCAGCGACCGGGATTCGAACTCACGACCTCCCGATTAGGAGGCCGACGTCTTACCCCCCCCCCCCCCCCCCCCCCCCCCCCGCCACTACGCCCGTCCAATGCATAACAATTAATGACTGTCAACGGGTGCGTCCCCCTTTACTTTCAGGTATTAATTTAAAATTGTGGGGTAAATTTACTGAGGTTATGAACAAAAAATCTAAGAAAACGTGGTCTCTAACTAAATCAGAGGGGGGGGGGGGGGGGGGGGGTTCTTATCTAGGAGATGTCACTGTATTTCCTTGTGTGTTTCAGGGCGTGCTGACGGTGAACGTGAAGAACGTATGGGAGGCCCCAGTGTTTCCACAGACCATGTACTACTGCAACCTGGAGGAATCGGCTGTACGTCATTGCCACCTTACTTATTTGTATTTGCATGAGGCTAACAACCTATTCAGAATTACTACTAAAACACTATGCGTGCAACATCATAAAAAAACCAAAAAGCAAAGAGACTGCCTGTTACACGACACTTGAGATTGCCACAAGTTCTCAAATGTCGTATAGTTGTGTTCTTTTATTCTACGTCGCCCGTCTTCGCAGCAGCAGAAAACAACTCGTCAAATTGAGTTCGAGGATTTATATAGCATTCCATACATACAACTGCACATCGTAGCAGAACTCAAAGTAGAAGCTTTTTTACATACAAATCGCGCTGGCCTATATAGCAAATACTCAATCTCGAGAATATTCCAGACCGAACACGATACAATTACATTATACGAGCCGTCTATGGACTAGAATAGTGACGTTCTCTATGACGTACATCAAAAGCGCCGACGCATTTAATCCGAGCGAACGCCACGAACCCACGGCTCAAAACAACGTGGTAAACAACTTGTTTTGACAGGACTAGAAAGTTCCCCTGCATTCTCGTCCAAACATAAATATTGTGTTTACAAAATATAATATCGGTACTTTCCCACAAAGTACAAATAAGTCAACTACATGCAACACACAAAACTGAACCAAAGCTCAGCAACAGCAGCGTTTCCTTACACTGCCAACGTTCCAAAACTCAGAATAAACAAGTCGCGTAAGGCGAAAATACAATATTTAGTCAAGTAGCTGCCCTTTTTCAGCAAGACCGTATACTCGTAGCATCGTCAGTCCACCGCTCATGGCAAAGGCAGTGAAATTGACAAGAAGAGCGGGGTAGTAGTTGCGCTAAGAAGGATAGCACGCTTTTCTGTACCTCTCTTTGTTTTAACTTTCTGAGCGTGTTTTTAATCCAAACATATCATACCTATATGTTTTTGGAATCAGGAACCGACAAGGAATAAGATGAAAGTGTTTTTAAATTGATTTCGAAAAAACAAATTTGATAATAATTTTTATATATTTAATTTTCAGAGCTTGTTTTTAATCCGAATATAACATATTTATATGTTTTTGGAATCAGCAAATGATGGAGAATAAGATAAACGTAAATTTGGATCGTTTTATAAATTTTTATTTTTTTTTACAATTTTCCGATTTTTAATGACCAAAGTCATAAATTAATTTTTAAGCCACCAAGCTGAAATGCAATACCGAACCCCGGGCTTCGTCGAAGATTACTTGACCAAAATTTCAACCAATTTGGTTGAAAAATGAGGGCGTGACAGTGCCGCCTCAACTTTCACGAAAAGCCGGATATGACGTCATCAAAGACATTTATCAAAAAAATGAAAAAAACGTTCGGGGATTTCATACCCAGGAACTCTCATGTCAAATTTCATAAAGATCGGTCCAGTAGTTTAGTCTGAATCACTCTACACACACACACAGACACACACACAGACACACACACAGACACACGCACATACACCATACCCTCGTTTCGATTCCCCCTCGATGTTAAAATATTTAGTCAAAACTTGACTAAATATAAAAAGCAAGAAAGGTAAGTTGTTATTGACAAAAAAAATACGTTACAGTCACAAAAAATATCGACCAAACGGTCTTTTTTTGTCATTAACAAACGTTCGAACAACTTACCTTACTTGTTTTTTAATTGTGCAACATCACGAAAACAGGGTAAACAACCACACTAACTGTGCACCAAATCAATAACCTGACCTTTCAGCGACTGAAAACAGGGTAAACAACCACACTAACTGTGCACCAAATCAATAACCTGACCTTTCAGCGACTGAAAACAGGGTAAACAACCACACTAACTGTGCACCAAATCAATAACCTGACCTTTCAGCGACTGAAAACAGGGTAAACAACCACACTAACTGTGCACCAAATCAATAACCTGACCTTTCAGCGACTGAAAACAGGGTAAACAACCACACTAACTGTGCACCAAATCAATAACCTGACCTTTCAGCGACTGAAAACAGGGTAAACAACCACACTAACTGTGCACCAAATCAATAACCTGACCTTTCAGCGACTGAAAACAGGGTAAACTGTGCACCAAATCAATAACCTGACCTTTCAGCGACTGAAAACAGGGTAAACTGTGCACCAAATCAATAACCTGACCTTTCAGCGACTGGGGTGTTTGCGAAGAGACGCTAAGCTCTGTGTGTGCAGGGATGACCAAATCGTCCGCCCGATCGCCTGGGGCGAGTAAAAAATTCGCCGGGCTCGTAGAAACCGCCTGGCAACTCGCCTGGCTGGCCAATGAAAATTCTGGTCAAATGCAACACCTTTGGTTGTAACATCGAGTTTTTAAGCCATATAAACGCTGCAGATCAACTGTGGTATGAACCGGGCTAGCAACATTTTTGCCGGGCTGGTGACTTTCTTGAAGTTACTCGCCCGGCTGGCGAGTAAAATGTTTTAGATTTGGCCACCCCTGGTGTGCTGCTTTCCACTCGGTTGTCATGGTTCCAGCACACGTTTTCATTTTCCATTTTCATTTTCATTACATTATTGTCCCATCGCTGGGAAATTCGGGTCGCTTCCTCCCAGTGGAAAGCTAGCAGCAACGGAGTCGCGCTACCCAGGTGTCTGCGTGTTTAGGTGTATTCAGCCACCTGCACTTATGGCAGAATGACCAAGGTCTTTTACGTGCCATTGTGGTGACACAGGGGGTGGGACATGGATTCCGTTTCTGGGTCTGCACATAAAGTTGACCCGCGTCCGTCCCGGCCCGAACCCGAACTCTTTAACTGAGCTACCGCCCCCTTAATCTAGAGCTGTTTCTTGCTACAACACTCAGACACCATTATTATTATTATTATTATTATGGTGAGCTTATATAGCGCGAACCACAATTAACTGTGCTCTCCGCGCTTTACATACTAATTTCTGCCGTGTGAAATGGAATTTTTTACAGACAGACAGACAAACAAACATTTTTTACACACAATATATAACGCATTCACATCGACCAGCAAACCTCAAGCCTGTTAGGCGAACCTTTACCTTTCACGGCCTTTATTCCAAGTCACACGGGTATTTTGATGGACATTTTTATCTATGCCTATACAATTTTGCCAGGAAAGACCCTTTTGTCAATCGTGGGATCTTTAACGTGCACAACCAATATAGTGTACACGAAGGGACCTCGGTTTTTCGTCTCATCCGAAAGACTAGCACTTGAACCCACCACCTAGGTTAGGAAAGGGAGGAGAAAATAGCGGCCTGACCCAGGGTCGAACACGCAACCTCTCGATTCCGAGCGCAAGTGCGTTACCACTCAGCCACCCAGTCCCTATCACCATATCCCACACCATATGACACACGTATTCCCCCCTCTGCTTCTTTACATCTGTAATCTGCAAGGGGTGTTTATTTTTCGGTAAACACCCAGCAACCAAACAAATAACCACCCAGCAACAAGCCCGAATCCTCGATAGCTCATGGGTTGAGAAGCTACACTTTATGGGGCCGGGCGACTGAAAAGTTCCGAACGTTCAAATGTACGAAATATACATCTCTCGAAATAAACATCTCTTTAATTTTTTTCAGGCTGAAGAATCTCAGTGCACACTTGGCCTGAGCGCGACCGACCCTGACCTGAATTACTACTACAACCAACCCTCCAACGGCGTCAACAGCAACAACATCATCAATAACAACAATAATTACTACAACAACTACTACCAGAACAATCAGAACGGCTACTACAACAACCAAGGCTACTACACCAGCAACTGCAACAACAACAACAATAATAACAACAACTACAATTTCAACCCAAACAACCCCTACGGCCTAACTTTCAGCTTGGTGTCAAGCACCTACAGCGACAACTTTAAGTACAATGACGAAACGGATCAGCTGACGTTTGCTGTGGATTATGACGTCGACAATGACATGGACGCCAAGCCGCAAATTGTCAAACTGACGATAAAGGCCACGGACCCCCAAGGGTGTACGGCAACGAGTCAGATCACGGTCACTGTTGCTGACGTCAATGACAACACGTGTCAGGTTACTAATATTGGAGCTCAAGCGCTGACTGTAAACCAAGGGACGGCACTGGGTGGGTGTGATTTATTTCAGTGTTTGCTTAAAAAAAAAGTTTTTAATATTGTAGTGTTGTTGTTGTTGTGTATTTGGGGGGAAGGGGGGGTGGAATGCTTCTATGTGTGTGTGTGTGTGTGTGTGTGTGTGTGTGTGTGTGTGTGTGTGTGTGTGTGTGTGTGTGTGTGAGAGAGAGAGAGAGAGAGAGAGAGAGAGAGAGAGAGAGAGAGACAGTACATCTGTGTTTGAGTGTTATGTGCACGTTTGAGAGAAGAGGGAGAGACAGAGAGGGAAAGAAAAAAGGTGTAAATGTGCGCGAGCAGTTTTGTTAAAGCTGTTATTGTGAAGTTTCGTAGAGTTACATAAATGTCGTACTGCCTGAAATATACTCCATAAATTATACTCTTTCTGTTCTTTGTCTTCTTCATCATTGTAATCATATTGTATACATAGGTACATTAAAATTATGCTAACGAAGCAGTCTTGATTATGTTTAGGCCAAATAGCCAAATTCACCGCTGAAGATGACGATGCGACGTCACCAAACAATGACGTCACATTTAAATCAGGTGGCGGTTCCAGCTACTTCTATGTGTTCTCCGATGGTCAGGTTAGGAAAACTTTCATCATGTGATAAAGTACGTTAACAGCCCGAGAATGTGCCACCTTCTTGTCTTGCATACGCATGTTAAAGATCCAAAGTGCACAGCGAAAGCTTTGAATATACACGTACACACACATGCATGCAGGAAACAATGGATATAGCGATCGACACACTCAATGGCAGCTCGCGTCCCAAGGGAAACAATGGATATAGCGATCGACACACTCAATGGCAGCTCGCGTCCCAAGGGAAACAATGGATATAGCGATCGACACACTCAATGGCAGCTCGCGTCCCAAGGGAAAAAAGGGTAATCTCACAGGACAATATATAACCTTACAATACCTTACCTTACCTTACCTTGCCATGCTTTACCTTGCCTGACCTGACCTAACCTGACCTGGCCTTACTTCACCTTACCTTACCTTACCTTACCTTACCTTACCATACCATACCTTTCCTGTCCAACTAACCTTTACCTTACAGCACCTGACATCACTACCTATCTACCATACCCAACCTCGGCCTTACCTCACCCGACCTATTTACCTTACCTTACCCTACCTCACCTGACCTCACCCTACCTTACCTCACCTTATCTGACTTTACCTCACCCTACCTGACCTTACTTTACCCTACCTTACCTTACCTATCTACCTTACCATACCTCACCCTACTTCACCTCACCTTTCCTTACACAAAATAACGAATTGTGGATGCCTGTTTTTTCCCAAACCAGGTTCACTACAGTAAGCGGATCCCCGAATCGGAATACGAGAATTATTTCTACGTACAAGTGATCTGCATGGACGGTGGCACTCCCACCCGTTCCGCCACAACCACTTTCGCCCTGACCTACGTCACAACCACCACCACCACCACAACGACGACCACCACAACCACAACCACCACACCCACCACGACTACGCCGACGACGACAACCGCCACCACCGCCGCGTCCGAATCAAGCTCTGACGACATTTGGGATGACGATGGATTTTTGGCGCTGTTTTCGATTATGATGCTGTTGTTGGGTTTAGGGTTAGCGGCCCTGATGACCTACCTATGCTGCTGCGGGGGGCTTGCAAATGCGCCGGGGGGCGTGCGGGGGATGAACTGCGGGGGGCCTGGCCGGGGGTTTGGAGGTTCGTGTGACGACTGTTGTTATCCCAGGTGAGTTAATGGTATTTATCCAAACTTCATTATTATTTATTTAATTACTTTATGTTTTTTGTGTTTGTTGTTGATGTTATTGCTTTTTGTGGGGTTTTTTTTTGGGGGGGGAGGGGGGAGGCTTTTCTGGTTGTTTTTGCTGTTGTTGTTGTTGTTGTTGCTGTTGTTGTACTGGGTAGGGGGTAGGGGTCGGGGGTGGGGGCTATTCTGCTTTTTGTTCGCTCTATATCACTCTTTTTAAAGCTTGCTGCGGTGGTGTTATCTCCCCTTTTAAAACGTGGAGTGTTCAAATAAATCGTTTTTGAAAATGTGCTTTGTATAATTCTTTAAGTTTCTTAAACTCGTTTTGATTTGTTCAACAATTTGCAGACCAAGAACGGCCAAGGTGCAGCCGAGGGATGATTTGTAAGTACACATTTTTTCTTTTCTTTTTTACAGCAGGATCTTACTTACGTTAATTTAATCATTTGTTTAGAGTACTTTGTTTTCGGTCGCTCTAACGTTTTAATTCCAGCCATCAACATATAACTTAAGAGACTTCAATTGGTTTAAACAGTGTTTATTCAACAATTTATAGATAATTCAACATAATACATGTTAAGGATCAACAACAAGCTCAAGCTTATGGTGGTGACCCTAACAGAAGACTCAATTATCGATTTAGTTCTGTTTTATCATTGTTGAGAAAGTTAACTGTAGAATTCTCGTTATGCTCTGATTGTATGGCTGTCTGCCTGTCTCTGCATTGGATCTGTCTGTCTAACAATATATGTGTCATGGCCAATTCACGGAATTGCCGAATTCCGCTGGGGGGGGGGGGATGGGGAGAGGGGAGTGAGTGAGGGGAAACACACACACACACACACACACACACACACACACACACACACACAAACACACACACACACACACACACACACATACACACACACGCACGCACACACACACATACACACAAACACACAAACACACACACACACACACACATACACACACACACACACAAACACAAGCATACACACAAACACACACACACACACACACACACACACACACACACGCACGCACACACACACACATACACACAAACACACAAACACACACACACACACACACACACACATACACACACACACACACACACACACACACACACACACACACTCTATTGCCGTTTTCGCGAAATGGGCAACTTGCTCATTAGGCCTAAAAAAAAAATAGGTGTGGTTACGGTAACCCGACCTACCCTATTTTTTAGGGGCCGACCCTATAACTTTTTATTACATTTGTCAAAAAACACACACACAAACCTTGAAAACGAGTGCAAAATTACGCAATAAAAGCGAAAGCGCCCGAGTCGCACACTTATTTCCCTGTCAAGTAGGTTTAATTTGTACACATTAGAAAAAAAAAGTAAAAACAAAAGTGATTGCCTACCTTCCTACCCTATTTTTGTTTGGCTATGTTACCGTAACCACACCTATTTTTTTTTGGGGGGGGGGGCCTTACGCGAAATGGGCAAAATGTCAACGATTCCGCGAATTTGGCAATGCGGTGAAATGGACACGACATAATTGTGTATGTTTGCTTACAGTTTCGACACTGAACGCCCAGCAAGAACCGCAAGCAACTACAAGGATTTTGCCTGGAGTACCAGTAAGTTTTGTTGTTGATCATCGCTTACTGTTTATTTGAAATATAGCCTCCTTGCTGTGTAACTCACTCACTCAACTCAATGCCCGTCACTCCTGTCAGGGTATGGGCCGCCAACAACAGCTCTCCAGAGTCCTCTGTCCTGGGCCATCTTTTCTATCTGACTCCAGGTGTAGCCCATCTTTCTGGTGTCGGCCTCCAGGTCGCGTCGCCAGGTGTTTCTTGGACGGCCTCTCTTTCGCTTGCTGTGTAAACCGTCATTTAAATCGCCCTGGCTCGCTGGCTGACTAGTTCCTAGACTATGTTTGGAAATAACTCTGTCAAGACTAGTTCATAGACTATGTTTGGAAATAACTCTGTCAAGACTAGTTCCTAGACTATGTTTGGAAATAACTCTGTCAAGACTAGTTCATAGACTATGTTTGGAAATAACTCTGTCAAGACTAGTTCATAGACTATGTTTGGAAATAACTCTGTCAAGACTAGTTCATAGACTATGTTTGGAAATAACTCTGTCAAGACTAGCTCATAGACTATGTTTGGAAATAACTCTGTCAAGACTAGTTCATAGACTATGTTTGGAAATAACTCTGTCAAGACTAGTTCATAGACTATGTTTGGAAATAACTCTGTCAAGACTTAGTTCATAGACTATGTTTGGAAATAACTGTCAAGACTAGTTCATAGACTATGTTTGGAAATAACTCTGTCAAGACGAGTTCATAGACTATGTTTGGAAATAACTATGTCGGGGATGTGGAGGTTGTCAAAGAGTGAATGCCCACTTTTTTTTTCTTTTTTTTTTCGTTTTTACACCTGTTCCTTGTCCCGTGTGGCTCTCACATCGCCCCGTCCCTGCACTCACTGCTCCATCCACATCTGAATTCCGTTCCGCTGCCAGACTTGTCGATTTTACAGACGCTCCAGGGGGGGGGGGGGGGGATGTCGGGTCGCTGCGGTAGGCTACCCTTGGAAGATGACACTGTACTTCTGCTGAGTCACTTCGACGGTGTTCAGTAGTGGGTCTGTCCCGAGCTAACGGACGCAGCCCACCACCTACTATGCCCCCTACTAACGATATTGACTGTTAAGTCGCGGATCCAGACTGAGTGAGCGTCCCCTCCAGAGAGCAGACCGCCACCACGTCCCTCCGTCGACCCCCCAGAACGTCACACGTTGAAGACTCCCGTACACGTGGTGAAACGTGCCACATCTAGATCTTGCTATTAATGTCACGTCGGATTGCTTGCATCAGTGTTTCCAAGACAAGCAACTCTTCCATGACACATAAAACCTTGACAGAGTTGTTGTTTTCTTTTCTTAACATCGCCTTTTCTGAGATTTATTCATTATGTTTATTTATTTATTTGTCCTCAAATGTTGTTCAGTCCTTCTTTTTATATTTAGTCAAGTTTTGACTAAATATTTTAACATCGAGGGGGAATCGAAACGAGGGTCGTGGTGTATGTGCGTGCGTGCGTGCGTGTGTGTGTGTGTGTGTGTGTGTGTGTGTGTGTAGAGCGATTCAGACTAAACTACTGGACCGATCTTTATGAAATTTGACATGAGAGTTCCTGGGTATGAAATCCCCGAACGTTGTTTTCATTTTTTGATAAATGTCTTTGATGACGTCATATCCGGCTTTTCGTGAAAGTTGAGGCGGCACTGTCACGCCCTCATTTTTCAACCAAATTGGTTCAAATTTTGGTCAAGTAATCTTCGACAAAGCCCGGGGTTCGGTATTGCATTTCAGCTTGGTGGCTTAAAAATTAATTAATGACTTTGGTCATTAAAAATCGGAAAATTGTAAAAAAAAAAAAAAATTTATAAAACGATCTAAATTTACGTTTATCTTATTTTCCATCATTTGCTGATTCCAAAAACATATAAATATGTTATATTCGGATTAAAAACAAGCTCTGAAAATTAAATATATAAAAATTATTATCAAAATTAAATTGTCCAAATCAGTTTAAAAACACTTTCATCTTATTCCTTGTCGGTTCCTGATTCCAAAAACATATAGATATGATATGTTTGGATTAAAAACACGCTCAGAAAGTTAAAACAAAGAGAGGTACAGAAAAGCGTGCTATCCTTCTTAGCGCAACTACTACCCCGCTCTTCTTGTCAATTTCACTGCCTTTGCCATGAGCGGTGGACTGACGATGCTACGAGTATACGGTCTTGCTGAAAAATGGCATTGCGTTCACTTTCATTCAGTGAGTTCAACAGCTACTTGACTAAATATTGTATTTTCGCCTTACGCGACTTGTATTTGTCTGTTCTCGCTTTCTTTTTCACCGTCAACCCATTCCTGCAGCAGGTCTTTACGTTTGTCAAAGTCACACATCATACATGAAATGACTTCATTGTATTGTCCACAGATGACGTCATCCATGACGGAACATTTGGAGGAATAACGTCATCGGACACGATGGGCAATGGAGGAATGGGAGGTTACAAAGCTCTTCCGGCCCCTGAGGCTTTCTATTAAGGGTGGCAATACACGACACGATAACGTTTAGCTGCAGTATACATGTAGCAACCATCCTATTGCAATGAATCAAAGTATAGATATAGAGCAAGTGGCACTTATCACTGGACTAGGACTAGGACTAGGGATACACGCAACACATCAAAGTCGAATTCTACCAATTGTATACAACTATGGCATTAACATATAGCAGCTACATGTGACCGCATAGGTTCATCTGCTTTTATTATACGTTATGTGTAGCTTTGACCAAAATATGACATTTTACACAGATCGAGACAGTGTTTCTCCGAGACCGCGCCTGCGGTCGAGTTGAACAATGACTGTCTCGATCTGTGTAAAATGTCATAATTTATTCTGGTCAAAAATACAAATTACATTAATGTATCGATCGATTTTAGATGGAATTCCTTTACTATTTTATGGTTGCACGCACACAAACAGCCGCACAAATATGAGTTTTTGACGGACTCTTGACGTCACATGGCTCAGAGAAGGGACATCCAATGTTCAATCGATACATGTGTTTATTGTTGTTGTTTTGGCTTGTTGTAGGTTTTTTTCTAACAATTTGTTCTTTTGTTCTTACAACCTGACGGATTAACAAGACACGACATGTAAACGACGATAGCAAACTGTATTTTGCTGAAATATGTTAAAGCCCGACTCCGCCTTGTCTCAGATCTGGCCAGGCTTTAACATGGGTTAAGGACCATCCCTCCACTTGGTCACATACCAAATACAACACTCTGTGTTTGCTGTGGTGTGTTGTATTTTTTATGAATCAATTTCCGAAAAAGGCGCCCCTGTTTTTTACAAAATTAATTCCCTGAAAAATTAACACGGTACGCATTTATAACACAGGCCGTTCATTTCTGGCATGTGACTAAGAGGAGGGATGGTCTTATCCAGTGTAAAAGCCTGACAAGATCTGAGACTGTGAGGCACACTGTTTTCACAAGGCGGAGTTGGCCTTTAAAGATTGTCTACCCGCCGTAGATATCAATTTGGAAAGATTTTCAGTGGGAACAAAGAGCGAGGGACAATTCATTGTACCGTAGCTGAGACCCGCATGCTATGATATACTTGAAGATTCTTCATAACGATGATACGATATATATATATATACTCTCCACACACAAAAACTTAACACAGGTAAACTTTTTTTTTAATATGTTAGAGCAAAGCACCAACATTCAGTTTGAAGTTAGTCAGTCACATTGTTGCTAACCACTAAACCACAAAAAGAACATCATTCAACCGAGACTTTACTGGGTGATCGCCCTTTTATTGAATTGCAAAAAGATTGTCTCAACAATAAAAGTTGTGTCAAGTTTCTTTTTTGGGAGAGTATATGTATACTACAGTCCAACATGTCCACAACGACCACCAAAGGGGCCAACCGTGAGTGACTTATATAGAAAGGTGGTAGTTATAGAAATGTGAATTATCTAGGCAAGAATCTGGAATTCGTGGGAATGGTCGCAATAGGCAGGTGGTCGTTATAAAGAAATAGTCGCAATGGGCAGGTAGTCGTTATTAAAAAATGGTCGCAATAGGCAGGTGGTCGTTATTAAGAAATGGTCGCAATAGGCAGGTGGTCGTTATTAAGAAATTGTCGCAATAGGCAGGTGGTCGTTATCAAGAAATGGTCGCAATAGGCAGGTGGTCGTTATTAAGAAATGGTCGCAATAGGCAGGTGGTCGTTATTAAGAAATGGTCGCAATGGGCAGGTGGTCGTTATTAAGAAATGGTCGCAATAGGCAGGTGGTCGTTATTAAGAAATGGTCGCAATGGGCAGGTGGTCGTTATTAAGAAATGGTCGCCAGGGCAAGTTCGACTGCACCGTACCAGTACATTCGTCCTGACATTTTGTATCCAAATGTTCTGGTACTGTTGTGAAATCTTTCTTAGTATTGTTTTGTGATGTTAGCAGACATACCCTGTTTGATTTAAGAAAATCGAATCTTTAATCTAAACTCAGCACACACACACACACACACACACACACACACACACACACACACACACACATGGCACACATACACACACACACACACACACCAGCACACACACACACACAGATGGAGAGACAGATGAGGCAGAGCGCTATTCAAAGATCTGATAAACAAAAGGAAGTAAGCGCTCTAAATGCACACATGTGAAATGCTTGTTATTATTCTCTCAGGTGCCAAGAGACTGGTTACGCATAATGTAAAGCGCTTAATTCCCTTTGTTTATCAGACGGCAAGCTAGACGGAGTACTAGTCAGTACGAAATGTCGCTGATAATCACTCAGGATCAGAGAATTGTCCGCTTCATTAAACATGTTTTCTTTACAACTTTACAGCAATATCCATATCTTATCTGCTAGCTAAATATCTGCAGGGAACGTTGGATGCTGCCGACAGAACTGCCAAATGAAGGCGCCTTCGATTCGACCTGCACACACAAAAATGACATGATGATTCGTGTTTATGTCACCAAAGCAAATAACATTTTCTGTACGTATTGTTAAAATATGTTGATATTACTGTCGTTGTCGTGGTTGTTGTCACTTTTGTGTGTGTGTGTGTTCATGCTGGACAGACAGACAGACAGACACACACACACACACACACACACACACACACACACACACACACACACACACACACACGGCACACATACACACACACACAAAGACACACACACACTCAAATACAAAACACACACACGCATAAACACACTCACACACATATACAAGCGCACACATCCACATACACACACATACCCCCCCCCCTTCCCCCGCTCAACACCTACCACCTCCCCCCACCAAACTACCTCACCTCCAAAACTCCGGGTACAAAACATTCTTACCCTTGGGGATGGAGACCCAGGCTTAGGAAGCTTTTTCCCTCCATCCATTGGAAACTCATACACCGAAGATTTCGGAGACAACTCCTCCGATAAAGGACTCAGCGGCGGAGACTGAGACACTAAGACAGGATGCGTCTCATCCGACGGAGATTTGGGCAAATTGAGAGGCGGAACCTCTTCCGATGCTCGTCTGGACTGCGCAGCCTTCTTCGCCAGGGCCACTCTAGCGCGTGCTGCATGCAGTCTTGCGATCGCTCGGATTGTCGTTCTTGGATCCAGAACCCGTTTCGATTCAACCTGTTTTGGGTCGTATACAGGCCCGTGTTTATTCTTGTGAGACTTTGGCGAGTAGAGAACGGTTGAGGCTGTGACGTCGAACGCTGTTACGTCATGGTGTTGTGAGTATTGAGACTCTTCGTGTTGTCGAACCGGGCTGTGCGTTGGCGAGTTCCTCTCGACGAAGGTCTCCGCTCTGGGCAGAGGGGAGGGAGAGAGAGGAGGGAGGTGTATATCCGGTGTGGGTTGTCTGGGTGCCCGGTGAGGAGCCTCTACGCGCGGAGGTCTCCATGTCTTCCTCGGAGGCGTCGCTTTCCGCGGAGTTCTGGGCGGTGGAATCGGCGACATGGTTATGTCAGGAGTAGGCTGTTTCGGAGCTCGGTGAGGGGCGATAACTTTAGGAGGCCACCAGTCTTCTCTCAGCGGAGTGCCTTCCCTTCTCTCCTGAGACCGATCCGAGTTTAGAGAATTCCCCGTTGGTGAGTTCTCTCCACCTGCACACACACATTGGCATGATTCGTGCCGATGTTACCAAGGCAAATACAGTTTTATGCATTGTGAAAAAATAAATTATGTTCCTATTACTGTCGTTGTCATGATCGTTATTACT
Source organism: Littorina saxatilis (assembly GCF_037325665.1). Classification (NCBI taxonomy): domain Eukaryota; kingdom Metazoa; phylum Mollusca; class Gastropoda; order Littorinimorpha; family Littorinidae; genus Littorina; species Littorina saxatilis. The sequence continues at coordinate 7,962,329 of NC_090255.1, forward strand.
TCTGTGTGTGCGTGTGTTCATTCTGGACAGACAAACGCACACACACACACACACACACACATACACACACACACACACACACACACTCACACACACACTCACACACACGCGCGCGCGCACATATCTACACCTACATACAAGCACACGCACACACACACAAACACACACACACACACACACACACACACAAACAACACAAACACACAAACAACACACACACAAACACACATACATACATACACACACACATACACACACACACACACACACACACACACACACACACACACACACACACACACACACACACGAACCCCGTTCGATTTGTGAAGAAGGTTTACCTTGAGCACGCTGAGAGGTAGGAGGACTGAGGACTTCTGTGATTGACGGATCGAGGTTAAGGTGATCTAGAGTTTCCTCAGAAGGTGCAGGCGTTGGTGTAAGCTCAATATCAGGTGTAGGTTGTCTGGGAGCGCGCGTGGGAACCGTGACGGGAGGGGGTCTCCAGCCGAGCCTCAGCGGCGTCTCCGGGTTCGGTTCTTCTGGTGTCGTCATTCTCAAAAGCGAAGATGTCGTCATCTGTACATCTGGCGTGGGTTGTCTCGGAGCTCGCGGGGAGACGTACACTGGTGGAGGTCGCCATGACTCTCTGGGAGGAGTGTCTTCCCTTTGTGTTGTGAGTGCAGTTGCCTCCCTTGCTTGTCCGTAAGGAGTTGCGGCCCATGTCGGATCATCAGGGGTAGGGTATGAATTGTAGCCATCGTAGACGGGAGAAGGGTATCGGTCTTGCTGGTTCGTGTTTTGCATTTTGGTTGCAGGCCTCAGATATTTCTGGTGTCAAAGAATTTCCAACTGAAAATGTAATGTAGAAATTATAGAATTAACAATCTGCTGTTTCTTGTAACTTAGTTCTAAGCCATCAAACTGCAACAATGCAACAATGCAAAGATTGTGCTATCAACAAACAGATTGCTTTTGCAAAGCTCTGTCCAAAGCGGAAAAAATAACACGCTTGGATACAAACCAAAAATCTAAAAAAAATACTGTCGCCGATGCTATTTGATACTCAGAAATATCTTCTCACCAAATGTTGAAGACATGTTGCTTCTTTTAGGCAGAATTAGTCGTAGGACGAGGCGCAGTGTTAGGTCCAGTTCTAATCTTGGCCGTCTGGATTATATATCGCTCAGCGTTGGTTGGTTGGATGGCTGGTTGTTGTCTTTAAACTTCCCTTCAACCGATGTGAATCGATGCAAGTTGTATTTCCTTTGTCACTTCACACGGCAGTCTCCGTGTTTAAAACTATTTTCATTTAGGTCTATTACTATACAATTAAAGGAGGTCCTAAAAACCTGACGCGGTCTTGGAGAACAACTGACTGTCTATAGAACTGTGTGAATGTCATGTTTTGGTCAATACAAATAACGTGTAATATTTCACCCACTAAATTGTCCACTGGGATAGCAAAATCTTAAAATACTCATTATGAATATGTTCATATTTACACAAAATATACGTAGTTCTCAGGTCCAGGCCATTAGAACATCACTTGCGGGAGAGAAAAAACACTCAAATGTTCCTATTTCACTCTCGACCACTCGCACCATTAAAAACTGAAATGTTCGTTTTAAAAATGTGTATATAATCAAGAACACACCTCTTTTTTAAGGCCAATTCACAAGAAAGCCACTCGCAGGGAAAAAGTATATCTGTCATACGAAACTCACTAATACCCTACTGCTACGTACAGTAAATGATAAAGCGTTCACTATTACAATGTTTAAATGCATTAAAAACACACGCTACTTACTCTTCTCTAGTCCAAGTCACAAGTAAATCACTCGCAGCCAAAACATAGGCTTAAACTTTTCATAATTTATACACTGCCGGTTCCCCTGACATTTGTTGCCATATTATTTCTCCGGTTCCTAACCCTCCAGAAAGTCTTTTAGAAAGAGTTTCATGCAGTCACTAGGTAGGACCCAGGCTATAGCTGTTAGGAACGATCTGTCATATGAAAGCACGATTTTGTCATGTCTGTAACATACAAACACAATAACCGCTCGTTCACCGCGAAGTGTCTTTTCGGAGGATACAATGGAACCCCCTTTTAAGACACCCCAGTTTAAGACTTTCTTCCTTTAAGGCCCTATTTTCTCAGACTTGTTTATAACCTCTGTAAGTGTATCCCCATTTTAAGACTCCCTCCTTTTTAAGACCCTATTTTTCTCAGACGTTTTGTTCATAACCTCTATAAATATACCCCCATTTTAAGATTCCCTCCTTTTTAAGACCCTATTTTTCTCAGACGTTTTGATCATAACCTCTGTAAGTGTATCCCCATTTTAAGACTCCCTCCTTCCTATTTTCTCAGGTTGTTGGAGGTCTTAATATGGGGGTTCCACTGTACAATGAATACAATCATGAGTGTGTCAATGCCAAGTGTGACTGAATAGCTGCAAGAGCTCTTTTATAACAGTGATCTTATTGCTTTTGAAAGTAACAGTGACAGTGACACAAACTGACAAATCTCCTTTTATCTCCCTTCTTTGGTCTCCGTTGCGGAAAGAATTAATAGCGATTAGAAAAGCGGGTGGGTCTCTGGTACATGGTGTGATGAAAAGATTTTGACTTTTGTGTTAATCTCTTTTTGATTCTTCGGTCCTGATGTTTACATTTATTGCTCAAGCGTGTCTTCATTTTGTCACTGGGGGCTTTTGCTACCATTGACGTACAAAGACGTATACACTCACATACACGTAAACTGACAGACAGAGAGACAAACAGACATAATTATACACACATACACAGAGGCACGTACACTCAAACGCACAGACACACACACATACACGATCACACACAAAAATTCGGCGCCCCCCCCCCCCCACACACACACACATACATACAAACACAGCACCACATACACACACACACTCATTAACACACACACAGCCCAACAAACACACACGCAAGTACGCTCATACACACACACACACACACACACGTACTCGTACACACACACACACACACACACACACACACACACACACACCCAGCGCTTCCAGGGCATCCTGTTTTACCACAATGCTTTTATTGTGCATAGTTTTTACAGCAAAATAAAATCAATGCAAGCTAGAAATATACCCCTAAAGAAAAACAGTAAAACTCATTCATCCTAGACGCTGACATAAAAATCGTGTTTCCTTTGAAAACATGTGCAATATTGAAAAACAAACAAACAAGAAAGGTAATTATTTTGTTGGAACGTTTGTTATTGACAAAACAAAACGTTACAATCACAAATATGTCGACCCAACGGTCTTTTATGTGCACAGACAAACAATATGTAACAAGAACTTTACTTGGTTGAGTTTTCGACCGCTTGCTAGTAAACCGCAAGCGAATGAATTAATGTTTTTGGAAATGTGCAATGTTGGTTTGATTTGCAATTCTTCCGACGGTACAAGTTTGGAATTTAACTTGATCCGGCCGCAATTACAAAGATTGTCTTTCATACCATGCTCTAAATTCACCCCGAAATAAAAGGCCAACTATAATGTGAACTAGTCCGGACGAGGGGCCAGCGGAGGTCGTTTTTAATGCTCTAAAAAATATATTAAGCTACTTTTAAATATTCATAAAGAAGAAAAGTTGTTCAAGACAAGTGCTATCTTGTGTTAAAAGCGTTCACGCTTTACGTACCCCAGTAAATTGTGAGTGGTACGACCAAAAACTAGTCCTGAAGATTTAAAGTTGTTCAAGACGATCAGTGCTATCTCGAATTTGAGACCGACCGCCCGAAACTGACCACAAACCGATCGTGTGGCATCCGAACCGTACGTCTCACACGCTTGGCAGCATCCGCATCGGCCCGTCCGTTCAAAATACAGCTGGATCTATTCCGAACGGATGGCAAGCATCCTCTAGCCAATAAGCGCACGTCTTTCAGTCGACACCCACTTTGCAAATGGCGGTCAGTTCAGCATCAAAACTTGCCGATTCGAAATCGAAATATCTCAACAACCTGAATCTTGGCGACGAGTTGAAATCTATGGAACCATGGAAGTAAAACCTACAAAAACCAGCAACATCGAGACCTGTTCCTCCTGTCCATGCAGCAGACTTCCACGTCAAATGTGGGGTAAAACGACCTTCACCTCGTACGTCTCAGGAGCATGGTGTGGCAAGCGTTCCGTTCCTCTGAGACGATCAGGTCTGACCCGTCCGCCTCAAACGTACGTGCGAAACCGATTGTGTATCTTGGCCTTAAGGGCGTATAGTGCTCTACGTACCCAAGTAAACTTTGAGTTATGCGACCAAAAATGGATACATTTTAACCCCGAACGAGCCTCAGTGACCCACTCCCCCCCCACCCCCTACCCCCTTGCTAACTTCTCTCCTGTACCGGATGCACGTTCATTTCACACAAATCAAATTTCGTTTTATTGCATTCCTCAGTCAGATTCCGTCCTATGAGCATGACAGTTTTAAAACTCACGAGAGTTGAAATGAATATATTAAAATATGACATTGAGCGTGAGATTCTCTTGATTTGTAAAAATGTACGTGTACAGGGCTCAAACTGCGACAGATGGAAACAGTTCATCCCCGAGTACACTAGTACTTGGGTCCAGCAGACTTTAATTGTGTGTCTGTGTGTGTATCTGTGTGTCTGTCTCGACTTAACAGCCTATTGCTGGGAAACTAATGGGCGCAGTTCGTTCAAAAGTTGATACACTAACTTGATAATAGGTCCGATTGATCGTATTAAAACTTCATAATGTTACCTGGGACCTAAATGCCCCAAAAAACACAAAAGTTCTTGACGGTTGGACGAATTCAATCGGAGCGACAGCCAGCCATTGAGCTGATAGAACAGCCGAACGCGTGCGTCATGAAAAGCATGCGTATCGCATGCGAGACAATTTGCGAGCCAGCCAGCGGGTGGGGATTAATTTGGTCTCGGCAAAGAAACTACAGTGCAGGTTTGGTCTCGGTGAGACTGAAAGAGAGACAGAGAGCACGAGAGAGAGCGACAGGGACACTGTGTCAGTGATTCAAGGTGGTGGCTTGGTGGCCAAAGGGATCCGGGTTCGATTCCCGGCATGGGCGGTCTATTTTTTTTTTTAATTCTTGTTTACTATTGTTTATTATGAACGTTTTAATGTTTTATTTTACTCAAATAATTTTTTTAATTGTGTAAAATAATTTTTTTTTAAATCCACGTGCACAAGACAAAAACTTTCATGCTGGGGGAACGAGCCAGTCTGATGAGTACTCGGGTCCAGCGCCAGCGGTTTTTTTATTTTAACAGAAGATAGTATTAATCGTCCTAAACAACTTTTCGTCTTGAGTGCTATGTATTCTTTTCTTCTTCGTATTTCATGACCCGTCGCGATATAACCTTGAATGGTTGAAAACGACGTTAAACACCAAATAAAGAAAGAAAGAAAGAAAGAAAGTAGTTCATGGACTGAAACTCCCACGTTCAATCGTGTTTTTGCTCGAGTGGATTGTTACGTGTATGGCCGTTTGTACCCCGCCATTCAGGCAGCCATACACCAATTTTGGGGAAAGCATGTTGGATATGCCTGTGTTTCTATAACCCATCGAACTCCGACATGTTTGTGCGCACTTGATCTTCTGGTTGCGTGTACACACGAAAGGGGATAAGGCACTAGCAGGTCTGCACATAAGTTGACCTGGAAGATCGAAAAAATCCCCACCCTTAACCCACCAGGCGGCCGTGGCCGGGATTTGAACTCACGACCTTCCGATTAGGAAGCCTAGGTCTACCCACTACGCCACTGCGCCCGTCAGTGATATAAAGTAGCCTCGAGTTTTTAATGTTTTTTGTTTGTTTGTTTATTTGTTGCTTAACGTCCAGCCGACTACGCAGAGCCATATCAGGACGAGGAAGGGGGGGATGAAGGTGGCCACTTGTCAAGCGATTCCTGTTTACAAATGCACTAACCCATTACTTGTGTCCCAGCAGGCTTTAGTAAAACTAAATTAATACCTACTGGAAGATTACCAGTTTCCAGTATGTTAAAATAAGCTTAACCTATCTACTGCTGGACTTACATCAGAACAGTAACAGATTAAACTATACATGAATCGCGAGACAAGCGGCAAGAGAAGAGATTTTTGGAAAAAATACAGGTGAATGAGCAAGAAGGCAGAAAAAAGAAAAGAATTCATGAAGAAAAAGAGAGCATGACAGGAAAGAGGAACCAAAAATCTACCTAACAGCAAACTAGAAAGCTCCTGCGGTTCCAAAAACAGGAGGGGCTTTTAATTTCATAACCGCAGTGCCCCACTGCGGGATTTAATGTTTTTAAAAATTCTAAATGTGACCCTCCACCAAGGAATGAGTCGCATGTCACTTTTGCATGATTTTTATTTGTTTGCATTATCCAGTGGTTTAGAAAATAGCGACAACTTTTCGAATTATAAGCCTGCGACTAAGTTGACCCTCACACTGATACCTGACACCCCTCGGACGTATGTCAGGCCTGGAGCAGAGCCGCGCGAGGTGACATCCGACTGACTCGTTCCGTGGTAGAGGGTCACAAATGTCCGTCACTTGCCCCTCGGCCAGACTATACACTTGCGTTTTCAACCACGAAGGTTATATCGCGACGGGGAAAGGCGGGAGATGGGATAGAGCCACTTGTTAATTGTTTCTTGTTCACAAAAGCACTAATAAAAAAATTGCTCCAGGGGCTTGCAACGTAGTACAATATGTAGAGGTTACATGCCGAGTCTCAGTGATTATCAAAAATAATGGTCGAAGTTAGCGGATCATGAAAAATGCGAGCTTTAGCGAGCTTTTTCATGACCGCGAACTGAGACCATTATTTTTGATAATCACTGAGACGAGGTGTGTAACCTCTTTATTCCTCCTTTCTTCAGTTATTCAAAGAAAAGAGGAGTTTTTTTGCGAAAGTTTGATCGAATCCTATTCTCTCAACCAGTCAACCTGCGCAGGCGATCGATTAATGCGCGGTTGTAAAGTTCCGTGCAAATCATTCCATTCTGTTAACACTTCTTGTCAGTTTTCCTATTTTGGGCTAAAATCAAGTACACAGATATGCTGTTATTCTGCTGTGGCAGCAAAGGCAGATATTGTGTGTTCTGTATATGTTTTGGTATCGGTTAGGATAATGTTCTTTCGTCAAATGGGACTAGCAGACGAACTTTTGCACCCGTGTTCCAACGTTAAAAACTGTATGAAGTTAAGTTTTCTGGGGAAAATAGTGTATGAAACCGCTTTATGTTGTTTAAATTGATGAGATGTGTGCATTTGGTTGCGTGTGATCTGTTTATTAAATGAAATATTGTTGAAAACTGACTGTCGGATTGCAGTCTGTTGTCGAAGAAACTGAGTGAAAAGAAGGGGAACTACTCTTGTCGCTAGACAAAGTATGAGTTACTTGCCTTGGGAAATTGCTTGTGATGAACGTCTGATCTAGATTCAGAAAACAACCGAACTCATGGATTTTATATGGAGATTCATGTGTTCAGGCCTGTAGTTGTTAATTTAAATGCGGTATGTTTGTATTGTTTGCTCCAGAGATGTATACTTCGTACATTGGAGCGTTCGGAACTTTTCAGTCGCAAAAAGTAGTACCGAAACAGAACAGCTTCTCAACCCATTGCACTATCGAGGATTCAGGCTGTTGCTGGGTCGTTATTTGTTTGGTTGCTGGGTCATTATCGAAAAATAACTACCCCTACAAGTTTACAGAGGTAAAGAAGCAGAGGGGGGAATAAATTACCTTACTGGGAGAATGCAAGTTTCCAGAACAAAGGACTTAACATTTCTTACATACTGCTTGACTAAAAATCTGTACAAAAATTGACTATATTCTATACAAGAAACACTTAAAGGGTAAAAGGAGAAACAGAATCCGTTAGTCGCCTCTTACGACATGCTAGGGAGCATCGGGTACATTCTTCCCCCTAACCCGCGGGGGGTATACACTTGCTGAACCGTAAGCGCAATACAAAGCTCTCTACTGTACTGGACATTGTTTTGACTCCGACTTTTCTAATTATGAATCCCAAACAGATACAGGTAACGTGGTGAACGTTTCGTTTTGTCTGTTATGCCACGTTCCATAAACTTAACCTTTTATAGTTTTTGTTTTTATTGTCTCCTTAATATCTGTGCATTTCATGACAAAATGCAAACAATTATTTGCCTAGATAAAACAGTTTGAAGAAAAACAAGCAAAAGTAATTTGCTGATTTTGATTTTCGAAGAGGACGTCATAGCCTAGCTGTCAAACACGAGCAGCTCAATCCTCGACGCTTGGTTGGTTGGTTGGTTGGTTGGTTGGTTGGCTGGTTGGTTGGTTGCATGAACAGAAGAAAGCCGTGTGGTCCGAGAAAACTGGATTAGCTCCTGTGTTTATCTGTCTGCTCCTCTCCCTCCCCCCTCTCTCCCCCTCCTCTGCAAGATTCCGATGTGCAATAACTGAATTATTTATGCGTGCGAATTCCGAAAATAACTTTGTCGGGTGTGTACCGGAATACGTGTTTCCGACACACCCCTCGCTAGTGATTGGCCCCTCCAATGTTTGTCGGAGATTTTGGCAAGGTTATTCACTCTTCCACAACATATACAAACCCGACGCAGTTATTTCCGAAAATCGTCTTAATATAAGAGATATGATGCAGACATGGTGTTCTGGCCATTGCGCACGGAAAGTAAGGAAGATCAGATTTATTTAGTGATATGTTGCTGTGCACTTAGTGATTTGTGATGTTCTTTTATTTCCCAGATAATAAAACTTTGTAATTGTATTAGTTTTTTTCAATGTTTATTATCATTTGATTTTGAATTGTGTACAGAATAATTTATTTGTGTATGTTTTTGTGAGGCACTTAGAACTGTAGCAGGATTTACGTCATATAAATGTCCTCATTATTATTATCATACTAATAATGTTTAATGTTCAGCTTTGGCTCTAGCAATTCGCCAGGAATCGAGCTAAAACTGAAAATGTTAAATTTCACGTGAAACTTATTAGTTTCCACGTGGTCATTTTAATTATCAGATGATCATGGTTAATTATCAGGTGATCCAGTTACTAACATTTATTTTCGGTGCGAGTAAGCCGAGGTCAAAACTAAAAATGTGTAATTAAAACTGTCGGTTAACATTATCGCTTTCAAAAGTACACAGAACACTTGATAATTAATGATATACAATACCGAGTCATGCTCAGCCTAGCGGTGACCTTACAACTGTTTTATTACTGCTGATATGTGGAAGTCACCTGGAGGCAAACTTCTTTCTCGCAATTATTTGTAACTTTTTATAGACATGCAGAAGAAGGTACTGAATTTTTAAGTGACGTCATTTTTCCCGTCATGACGTCTTTTGGCTTTTGACGTCAGAGATTTCACTTCGAACGAGACGGTCAAAAAGACGTTTAGGCTTGCTTGTTTGTTGAATCAATATTGTATGTCTTTAAAATGTTCTCGTGAAAATGGTAACCTCAGGTTTGGGCGAGTGCAGGTCATCATACATCGAGTTGTGTGTCTAACAGACTAGAAGAGTGTCCATGGATTCATGTCCATGGATTCATGTCCATGGTAAGTGGATGCAGCTAGCTGAACATTTCCAGAGAGCGTCGAATGCTTCCCGTAGAATTTCCGAAAAGGGGTGTCTGCAGGGATGCCTGCACACAAAAATTAGAGTTGGTTATTATCATAATTTTAAAGGATTTGTCTGCCTCTCTTTCCATCTCTGTCTGTCTGTCTGTGTCTGTCTGTCTATGTCTGTCTGTCTGTCTGTCTCTCTCTTTCTCTCTCTCTCTCTCTCTCTCTCTCTCTCTCTCTCTCGCGAAAAGATTGTTTTGTGCACATTGTAATTTGTCGACAGAGAGAGAGATACAGACTTACAGAGAGAGAGAGAGAGAGAGAGAGAGAGAGAGAGAGAGAGAGAGAGAGAGAGAGAGAGAGAGAGAGGAGAGAGAGAAAGAAAGAGAGAGACAGAGAGAGAGAGACAGACAGACAGGCAGACGTACAGACAGACAGACAAACACACAGACAGAGATAAAGACACAGAGAACGCACTACCACTTACTCTCGGCAAAGGAGAAGGCCGCATGATGTGGGGAGGCACCTCATCCGACGGGGGTCTTCGCTGTGGTTTCGGAGCCTCACGTTTCGCACGTGTTTTTGCTGCCGCGTGAATTGCAGCTGCTGCAGCGAGCTCCTCTTTCCTTGGGACGGCTTTAACTTTGGGGGTTGGCGGTGGCGATTCTTCCACGCCGAAACTGTCAGGCTTTGGCAGGGGAGAAGGAGGGAGGTTGACCTTGGGAGGGACTTGTCTCGGAGCTCGGTGAGGTGCCTCATTCGGAGGAGGACGCCAGGAATCTCTTGGGGGTGTTCCTGGTTTTTGTCTTGGAGTAGGAGTCGGTAGGACCACTATGGCTGGAAGAGGAGGAGTTTTCTCCCTTCTCGGTGTTGGTGGTGGTGGAGGGGTTGCTTCCCTTTTCGGAGGAGTTGCTTCCCTTGGAGGTGGTGGCGGGGTTGGCTCTTTCCTTTGCTTGGGAGGAGTTGCCGCCCTTCTTGCAGCGGCAGCGGCAGGGGCAGCAACTACCATAACGACAGGAGAGGGTGATCTCCCTTTCTCTTGGACGTTCTCGTGTTTCGTCGCAACTCTCGGCTTGGGGGTTGGAGTTTTGAGAAGTACAGGCGGTCCGCGTATGTAGTCAGGTGTTTCGGTGACAACGGGCGGTTGTCTCAGGTAGTCAGGTGTATCGGAGATAACCGGTGGGTTTCTTATGTAGTCCGGTGTGTTTCTGATCGCCGGTGGATTTCTTGCGACCACAGCTGCCATGACAGGCACATGTCTGACAACGTCCGGTGAGTTTCTGTCAGCAGGTACCTGTCTCACGAACGCAGGTGTGTCTCTGCTGACAGGTGGATTTCTTATGAAGTCAGGTGTGTCTCTAATCGGAGGTGGTTTTCTGATGAAATCAGGAGTGTTCCTGACAGGCGGTGGCTTTCTGATGAAATCAGGAGTGTTCCTGACAGGCGGTGGCTTTCTGATGAAATCAGGAGTGTTCCTGATAGGGGGTGGATTTCTCATGAAGGCAGGTGTGTTTCTAACAACCGGCGGTTCTCTGATGAACGCAGGTGTTTCCCGAACAGGGGGTGGCTGTCTCATAAAGTCGGGTGTGTCTCGTGGCGGTTTTCTTATAAAATCAGGGGTCTCTCTCGGTGGATGTCTTATGAAATCTGGCGTATCTCTGGGCGGTTTTCTGATAAAATCAGGGGTGCCTGTAACCACTGGAGGGGCGGCGGCCGCGGCCGGTGCGACCACAGCAGCATAGACGGGTGAAGGTGACTTCTCTTTTTCCGCAACGTATTCCATTTTCGGTGGCGGTTTTGTCTTTCTGGGCGGGTAGGCGTCATTCTGCCTATAGATCCTGTACCCTGGGTACCGCCAGGGGGAGTAGAGGAGCTCGTGGTCCCACTGCCTGAAGGGGAGAGGCTTCGGGTTCTTGTACTCTCGGTACCTGGGGTTCGAATCGAAGCGGTACTTTCGCTCAGTGTACTTGTAATCCGCAGCGATGTACATCCCGTTTCGGTCAAACTTATCGGACAGGGCGTATCGAGATTTGTTTTTCCCGGCGGGCTTTGCTCCCAGAGCGGGAGGCAGCACCGCCACGCCCCCTGCCGGCACGTGACCGTTGACTTCATTGACCTTGACCTTCTCCGGGGAAGCGATGCTTCCGGTGTTCTTTTTCGTCCACCCGTACTTCGTTTCGGTCTGTCGGTACTCCTTGTACTGGTAGGGTTTGAACGGGCGCTTGTCGTAATCCACAGGCCGCATTTTTCTCTGTTTGAAGGTAGGCTGGTGTTCTGATGGCTTGTAGTCCTTCGGTTTGTAAGGGATGTATTTGCGCTCCAAACCGTGCGACATGCGATAGCAGTGCTTGAGCTCATAGTGCTTTTTCATGGGCCGGTACACCCTCTCCCGTTTTGGTAAGAGTTTGGGTTTCGGTTTGGGTCGGTTGGGTTTGGGCTCCGAGAATAAGTTATACCGTGTGGGTCTGGGTCTGTATTCTCTGGGCTGGTATTCCCAGTAGCCGGTTGAGTTTCTGGGTTTCTGTTCGTTCGACATGTCGGCCATTTTGTTTGTAGTTTTGCCGACTCTCTGTTTCTGCGATGGTGTGTAGTTGGTTGTCTTTTAGGAGTTGTTGTCACATCAGGTTTTTTGTGTGTGTGGTTTTTCTTTAGGGTTCTTCTTGGTGGTTCATATTGTTTGGTGCAAAAAATCTGAAAGCGAAATTAGAAAATCATCCACTGTTGTCTTTCAAAATTGGAAATCAGTCGATGTGATGCTGGTTTGAAACATATAAACATATCTGACTGAAATCGGTTATATATATATATATCTGTGTGTGTGTGTGTGTGTGTGTGTGTGTGTGTGTGTGTGTGTGTGTGTATGTGTGTGTGTGTGTGTGTGTGTGTGATATATTATGTAATGATTTTCACTTAAAAAGACTATGTCAAAAACAAATCTGTCCATTACTAATTTAAACAAGCAAATAATAGAGATACTTTTAAAAAATCTGATCAAATAACCACTAAAGAAATAAGGGAACAAATTAAAATAACCGAAACAAAATCGTGTTTATATAAGCCTTATTGCACAGTCCAATATTTGCTCATATATGTCACTTTCAAAGACACGTACAAACACACATACACACACACAAACTCAAACTTAAACACAGTCATACACACTGAAACACAGTCATACACACTTAAAACACAAACACATACATAAACACACGCACACATACATAAACACACATACATAAAACACACACATACACAAACACACAGACACACACATGTATACTCACACATACACACTCACACACATACATAAACACAAACATACATACATGAACTCACATTTAAACACACACACACACACACACACACACACACACACACACACACACACACACACACACATAAGCCACATACCTCTACAGACCAGAAGAACTCAAAGCTGCAAGTACAAAATCAGCTCATCCAATTCACACCTTTACACTCGCACCACCACCAAACATATAAACCCGAGCATCAAAAGTAGTCTGACCCGGATTTTAAAGTCGTCTGAAAAGTGGTCCGACTTATCTTGTGTTTGAGTACTATGCTATAGGCTACTTATCCTTTTCAATCAGTTATGAGCTATGAACGAATCTCAGTGTTCACTGACGCACTACCCGTTTAAAGATACTTCACTTACCGTTTACACGATTGTGTTTGCCGAAGGCGGGCGCAATGGCGTGGTGGAAAGACGTCGGTCTCCTAATCGGGAGGTCGTGAGTTCGAATCCCGGTCGCTGCCGCCTGGTGGGTTAAGAGTGGAGATTTTTCCGATCTCCCAGGTCAACTTATGTGCAGACCTGCTAGTGACTTAACCCCCTTCGTGTGTACACGCAAGCACAAGACCAAGAGCGCACGGAAAAGATCCTGTAATCCATGTCGGAGTTCGGTGGGTTAATATAGAAACACGAAAATGCCCAGCATGCCTACTCAACGAAAGCGGAGTGAAGCTGACTACGCTGAAGAAGAAGAAGAAGTGTTTACCGCCAAGGGTCTCAGCAGTATTTCTCTTGGACAAAGTGTTTACCGCCACGGGTCTCAGCAGTATTTCTCTTGGACACATACCAAAACTCAAAATCCTGGCTTCTTCTTCATCATCTTCTTCTTCAGCGTTTCAGAAATGCTGGTGAAGTGTGAGCTCGTTTGCCCATTTGGGTTCCCCACACTATACTCTGAGAGCATAGTCAGCTTCACTCCGCTTTCGTTGGGTAGGCATGCTGGGTATTTTCGTGTTTCCATAACCCACCGAACTCCGACATGGATTACAGGATCTTTTCCGTGCGCACTTGGTCTTGTGCTTGCGTGTACACACGAAGGGGGTTAAGTCACTAGCAGGTCTGCACATAAGTTGACCTGGGAGATCGGAAAAATCTCCACTCTTAACCCACCAGACTGGAATTCGAACTCACGACCTCCCGATTAGGAGGCCGACGTCTTACCACTGCGCCACTTCACCCGTCTTCTTCCTAATCAAAACCAAGAAAGGTAAGGTTGTTTTTTTTTTATTCTGAATTTTGGAACGTTGGCAGTCTCTTTGATTTTGGATTTTTTCTGGCTGCTTCCTGTAATGAGTAATTTGTTTTTGCTGAATTAATGTAGCAACCGATACCTAAAGATGTAAATCTGAGAAATTAAATAATCAAAAATAAATAACTAAATAAATAAATGGATGAATAAATAGATCATAAATAAATAAATGGATACACAAATACATACATAAATTCCACCTCTGCACAGAAGCAGCCAGCCTGTTCATTTCTGGTATGTGTCTAAGGTGAAGAATGTCTTTATTCCCTGTTCTTTCTTTATTTGGTGTTTAACGTCGTTTTCAACCGTTCAAGGTTATATCGCGACAGGGAAAGGGGGGAGATGGGATAGAGCCACTTGTTAATTGTTTCTTGTTCACAAAAGCACTAATCAAAAAATTGCTCCAGGGGCTTGCAACGTAGTACAATATATGACCTTACTGGGAGAATGCAAGTTTCCAGTACAAAGGACTTAACATTTCTTACATACTGCTTGACTAAAATCTTTACAAACATGGACTATATTCTATACAAGAAACACTTATTTATTCCCTGTACGTTACCAACATAAACAGATAATTAGTGTTGTAAATGTTCGTTTTCACGCGAAGGAATACACCTTTAAGCGTGAGTGTCTTTTGTTTGCACAAAAGGAACGACTTACTTTGATTTTTTGGCGGAACATGCCAGCGAGTGTAGATAGAAGAACATTTACTTACCTCACAAAAGCTGAAATGGTTGGGAAGGAGTGCGCGTACCTAGGTGCTGAGAAATGCAGGGTGTGTGTTAGTGTGTGTGTTTGTGGGTAGGGGTGGGGGCGGGCGACAGTGTATTAGGGCTTATGGGAGGGGGGGGGGGTACGTTAATATCAATACTGGAAGAGATATAAGACATAAGGTTGAATGTTTAATACAAAAATAATGGGAGGGTTGGGGAGAGGGGAATATAGAATTAAAATAAGCAACCACAAAAACAACACAAACAATAACACAATCAACAAAAACAACAAAATGCAAAATATAGCGAACACGGAAAAAGAACAGCATAATTATGTCTTAATTCAAACAAGTTCAACAACAAAAATTCAAAAACGGAGATCATTGGGTTAATGGGGAACAGAAGCAATTTCTTACAAAAGTAAACACTCAGGAACTTTTACAGCAAGCAAACCATTATCCCAAACCGTGCGTCATCAGCGCATACAAACTCGACCAACCCCACACGCAAGCGGTTCAACTTTCCCATAATGTTTATTGAGCAAGCAAGTCACTCTATTTTGCTCGATACGATCAATGAATCAATTATCGGGGTCGTCATAACACACATTGACATACATTGAAATCAGTACATGTTCCACCGCGCCCTTCACTCTTGCGGTAGACCGAGCAGCCTTTGTGTCACTAAAAACATGCGTTAATTGGCGAAGAGTTTTTTTGGTTTGTTTTTTTGTCCTCACGTGTTGGCCTTGGTGTGAGAGACTTGGTGACAGAAGGACTGAGAGGGTGCCTCTGCGTGGGAAACGTTTCTGTTGAAAAAATACTGTGTTGTTTGGTATCGAGATGTACAGTAATTGATTGCTCACATAAGCACAATGCAAACGTCTGCGCGCGGACAAACACATGCATACGAGCACGTACATGCAAGGATGTACACACGCACGCAGGCACAGCCTTACAAGCACTGAGTGACGCACACATGCATACACGCACACAAAACAAACACACACACACACACCCACACATACGCAAAGACGAATGTCTGCGTGTAGATCTATCTCTCTCACCGTCTCTTTCTCATTAATATTGTTTTCTGTTCTTGTTGACCCTATATTAGGGCGAGGGCTGGATGTAAAAAAGCAATATTCTTGCTTATCTATTACCCTCGATAATAAAGATTTTGTCTTGTCTTGTCTCTTTTACTCTCTCTCTCTCTCTCTCTCTCTCAACTTGATATTATTATACACATGCACCCACTACAAGCTATACACTCAGGACGCACAACTCGCACAAACAGATTTCTAATGTCATGTCTCACCCTACTGCCCTGCTTTATAAACCCAAACACTGGGACTGCGAGAGAGCAGGAGGGTGTGTGTGCGTGTGGGTGGGCGGCGGGTGGGGGTGTTGGTGTTGAGGTGCTTGGGATCGGCGATAGGGGGTGTACAGGGCAGTGATAACAAACCTTGACATATTCGCATGACTTTCCCTGACAGTGACGGTATGGCGATTGCCAGTGTTAGTCTTTCTTTCTTTATTTGGTGTTTAACGTCGTTTTCAACCACGAAGGGTTATAGGCCTATCGCGACGGGGAAAGGTGGAAGATGGGATAGAGCCACTTGTCAATTGTTTCTTGTTCACAAAAGCACTAATAAAAAAATTGCTCCAGGGGCTTGCAACGTAGTACAATGTATTACCTTACTGGGAGAATGCAAGTTTCCAGTACAAAGGACTTAACATTTCTTACATACTGCTTGACTAAAATCTTTACAAAAATTGACTATATTCTATACAAGAAACACTTAACAAGGGTAAAAGGAGAAACAGAATCCGTTAGTCGCCTCTTACGACATGCTGGGGAGTATCGGGTAAATTCTTCCCCCTAACACGCGGGGGGTTTATTACAGGATGGAAAGCGTCCAAATTGTTGTACAAAATGGGAAGATAAATTAGAAGGCGATGTTGATTGGAAATTATGTTTTACTTTTCAACTTAGATTACCATTTAACATTCAAAAATTACGAACACTAATGTACACAAATGTGTCTTAAATAATACTAACACACCCTTTCCTTATTAATATAATGTGATTTAGAAAATTACTACAAAGTATAGCTTGATACCAAACGAGAATATTAAACTTTACACTCAGTCTACAATTCTACTCTATCGTGTTTAATACTGGTTCAATCATTCAAATACACATTTCAAAGAGAAGAATATCGCTGCGATCGTAACCCCGTTCGACAACTGGTCGTCAAAGTAAAAAATACTTTGTGATCTCACTGACGCAAAAATCGTACGATTAACAACAGTCGAGTTTGCAATGTTGTTGGTGTCTCCAAAACAATCAGGTGATTTTCGCCAGCAGTAGTTTGCGTTCAAACTGTGATATCTCTCTCTCTCTTCCCCTCCTCTCTTTCTCCCCCCTCTCTCTCCCTCTCCCCTTTCTCTCTCAGTCTCTCTCTCCGCTTTCTCTCTCCCTTTCTCCTCTCTCTCCCTCTCCTTCTCTATCTCTCTCCCCCCTCTCTCTCCCCTTCACTATCTCTCTCTCTTCCCCTCTTTCCTGGCCTACGATCCCTTTCACCCTTTTCCTTTTTTTCCCCAGCACAGTATTCAGCGGTAAGCAAACCGTCAGTCTATTTCTTTCTATATCAGACAAACACTCCCATTGGTACCAAAGTCAAGTACTTAAAACCGACCCAGCGATACACATAACGTCCTCGATTCAATGCATTGTTCGACCCTTACCTTGCTCTGTGGGGTCCTGATTTGGCCTATTATGGTCCGCTGGACCCGAAAAGCAACAGCTAACTAACTAACTAACTAACCAACCTTGCTCTGTTCGATAGCTTCAAGCGGTTTCTAAAGCCACTTTTTTAATAAAAGATAATCGAGTTTTTTTGTTGAAAAATAAACTATCCCAACAGGCTGATTCAAACGGTGGCAAGAAGCCAAACTGATAGAGAATACTACACGGCTTGCATTCCACAGAGCATTATCAACTCAACCCCACCCCCTGCCCTCCACTCCTTATTTTTTGTTTCTTTCTTTCCTCTTTTTGAAAGCGGACAAACACTCAAGTCCTTAATGGCTCAAAACCGTAGGACTTTTAATATTAATTTTAACACGGCTTGCTGTGTCGTACCAGATTTACACGAGTTGCTTTTTTTAAATATCAAACTGCGAGCTTTTCAATATTTGAAAAAGCAACGAGTGTAAATCTGGTACGACACAGCAAGCAATGTCGTATTCTGTTTATCCTACATACTGTACTTACGTGTATTTTACTCAAAACGTCTCGCAGTCGAGGCAGCCACATTGAAGACGCTTCTTTTGGAACCTCGATCTCTTCCAAAATCTCGTGCAATCTTTGACGTCATAGAAAAGAAACGTCGCTCTAGAAAGTGTAGCGCGACGTTTAAGTGAGGCGCCAAAGTGTTTCCATAAGGACGTTTGTCTCGGTGACTTTGGCAATGCAGGTGACCATCGAATGCAACGTCTTTCTCGTGAAAATAGAGAATACTACACGGCTTGCTGCGTCGTACCAGATTTACACCAGTTGCTTTTTTCAATATTGAACCGCGAGCGGAAGCGAGCTTTTCACTAGGGGAAGGGAGGGCAAGTCGACCCCTCTAACAAATGCCGCTTATACCTCTCGTCTTTTTAAAAAAAAGATTGCTTTTGTTGTAAAACCTGGTGTGTTCTCTTTCGTGTAAGCGTTGTGTGGAATATGAACGATCCAACTGGCACGGTTTTTAAATAAAATATAAAAGAAAAAAATCCTGAAGCATGGACGACTTGCCCTCCATGGAGGGCAACTCGTCCATGGGGGGCGGGTAATTCGTCCAGGTGGAAAAGGTTGTTCATATTACCCAATAGCATCACCTCGACATATGAAATTGACTGAAGTAACTTTTCTGTGTCAGTTTTGTTAATCGGAAGTGAGAATGACGTCATAATGAGTCGGCCTACGTCAGAAGTCGATCGACGTCTTGGCTATGCAGGGAGGGT
>NC_090255.1:7986231-8030888 GCF_037325665.1 Littorina saxatilis
TGCTACAATTGTGGTGAAAGTGGGCTACAGTTGTGGTGAAAGTAGGCTAACATTGTGGTGAAAGTGGGCTACAATTGTGGTGAAAGTGGGCTACAATTGTGGTGAATGTGGGCTACAGTTGTGGTAAAAGTGGGCTACAATTGTGGTGAATGTGGGCTACAATTGTGATGAATGTGGGCTACAGTTGTGGTGAAATTGGGCTACAATTGTGGTGAAAATGGGGTACAATTGTGGTGAAAGTGGGGTACAATTGTGGTGAAAATGGGGTACAATTGTGGTGAAAATGGGGTACAGTTGTGGTGAAAATGGGGTACAACCGTGGTGAAAATGGGCTACAATTGTGGTGGAAATGGGGTACAGTTGTAGTGAAAATAGGGTACAATTGTGGTGAAAATGGGGTACAATTGTGGTGAAACTTGGGTACAATTGTGGTGAAAATCGATGATATTGATTTTGATTTTTCACTCAATCCGTACAAAATATGTTTGTGTTAAAGGGACATTAGCACATGACGGAAAGAGTGAATTTCGGTCACTGTTCTGGAACGTAGTTTGACTGGGAGAGACTTACTGTCAGTGCGAACACAAGTTGTAGTTTATGCACAAGCTGAGAAATATTCAATGAAATTAGCAAACTATTTTCCAGCGCTGAGTTACTTTCTGCACACACTGTGAACAAGACTTCATGACGCCCTGTATGGAATGTAAATCGACACAATATTGCTGTGACTGACAGGCATAATCGCAGGCAAAAAATATAGCATCAGGAGCAACCAACAGGATCGGTTGGGGGAACCGGAAACATTTTACTTTTATGTGGGCCTCATCGTTTGGCCGGGGTTGTACGAGATCAATATGGATGTAACCAACGGATGGTCCTTAGCAACCAGCAGTATAGACAGGGTTTCCGTCAGACTTGCAACATTTAGTCAAGATGCGCTGTCGAAATATTTCCTGCTGAAAACTACAGCGGCTCTCAATCTTCTGCGTTACGCCTTTGATGTGCACGGAGCTGAAAAGCCTTTGAGTCTAAAGGAAAATAATTTTAAAATCGTAGGTCCAAATAGTTTGAACAGTCTGTTCTATAAATCAGAACAAGTAGCTTACTACGGAGAGCCTAAACTCAGCATAAAAAAACACAAGAAAACTACCGTTTGAAAATTGAAGATAATGAGTATTACAGTATAGAACACAGAGTAAAGTAAGACATTTTGAAACTTGATTGGAGGAGACAATTAGACAACAAATTAGAGAAACATACAAACAGGAAAAAAATCGCTCACCTGATGAATCTCTCGTGAACAAATTGAATGATGTGTTTCTTGTTTGGGACACTTGTTTTTTTCTTCTGCTACTGCAAGTAATACTTTATTAAAGATGGATGGTTCAAAACTGTTGTTTATGCTGTCGTGTGGTATTGCCATGGTTAACCACACTCATGTAAGTGTATTTTATATGGTTATAGAAGTGTTTAAGTATTTGTGTTTGCTTGCTTGCTTATCCTTTATTTTGATTTGTTTTGGAAAGGTTATTCTTGTTTCATGTATGCAGGATAGTTGTAAAGTCTTTTCCTCTTGAATATTCTTTTCCACGACCAAAAGTTTAGATGACGTTTTTAAAGTTCTCTCTTCAAACTTCTCAATTATGACATAACTGTATATTGTGCTGGGTAGTTGTATAGTCTTTCCCTTTGTGATATTGTTTTTCGCGACCAAAAGTGTAGACGACTTTTTCAAACTTCTCTTCAAACTTCACAATTTTGACTAAAATGTATATCGTTGTGTTTGGGAAGGGTGGATATTTAAGTTTAAAAAAACGGAGATGTTTTATCTGTTGTAAACGTGTATAATTATTTAGTAATATCCGTGTCCACATAATAACGCACATGTGAGCAATGACATAAACGAAGCTTCTTCTGGTAAATCGTCACCCTGCGTGGGAACACTAACGCGCAGACTATGTCAGGCATTCTGTCATGGTTCAATGACGTCGTTGTGTTTTTAGATTAGTGTTTTCTGTAAGATTTGTTTTTATTGAAGGGTTTTTCTCCAAAGCTGTGTACCATTTTGTGTTATGCAACGTCACACAACGGCTAATTCTCAGATGGCACACCATATTGCATCTTTGATCAAAACCGTGTACATGCGATGCCGACCAAGCCCTCTTGGCGCTTGCCTTCAACTATGTCCAATCGGAATTTGGTCGAGGGGGACAAATGTCACATTGCTTTTTTCTTCCAAGCTGAACCCTGCACCTGTACACAGCTCTACAGAATAACCCTGAAGTGTTTAACCTGTTCGCTGCCAGTAAATATTTGGTATACAATTAATGCTTACTTGTATTCACCAAAATTCACAACTACCTTACAATGCACCGTATAAATGAATACACCATACACGCACATATTGGTTGGTTGTTATCGTTTTTCCTTTTTTTCCCGTTGTTTATTGACAGGATGTCTGTCAGCTGATGTCCTACAGGCAACGAAAGGGTTGTGCTTGTTGTGGTCATTGAACATTCTGGGATATGTGACCCGTTCTCACAAAGTGATAGATAAGTTGATATTTAATATCCTGTGATCCTCATGCAGGCAGCTATCCGTTGGAACAAAAATACCAAGTTTGATTGACTTTCATGCATGGCGTCAAAATCTGCAAATTGTTTGCAAATTTGTTGTCTTGCATTTTAGGGGGGGGGGGGACTCTTTATGATGGCATCCTCCAAGTCCCCGTAATGGGTTCACATTGTACACCCATCCTGGAGCAATCATAGCTGCATTCTGTTTTCTTTCTTTATTAAATTAAAGTTTGAGTAATGTCACTTATAGGCACAAACAAGAGTATTCACACAACTGTTGGACTTTGGACTCTGGTGAGATCGTAGATTGTAATTCGAATCGTTTTTAGGGTAAGGAATGCGTCGTGAACGGATCACATGAATAGTCACAAGCAATCAGATCTGTAAGTTCTCTGTGTTTTTTCTTAAATGCATGATTTTGTTTGTCAATTTCAGGCGCAATCAATACAACTGTTGGACTTTGACGAAACAACCCCAATCACGGTAGCCAACCTTCATGAAGACACCACCGTTCAGACTTCCTTGGCCATCGTGAGATGCGTAGATACAACGCCAGCAGTAATTCCAGACTGTACCTGCAACCTGGCTTATTCCAATGGGCCGTTTGATGTGTGGAGGCTCAACAACGATAAAGGTCCTTGTCTACATTTGTATACAGAAATCGGCATTTGACCATTGAAATGCTGAATCTGTTCCCTACAAATATCAAAAATACGCCCCCCTTCGATCAGAAAGGACGAAGCCAGGGTAGCCAGTTGAAAATTCATTATAGTAATTCAGTGTAGCAGGATATCCTTATTTGGCAAATGCCGAGGGCAAAACTCCTCTCGAATACCATGCATTTCGTGCGTTTTAAAAAAAATCGTGGACAGCGCTCCAATACCCAGTGTCAAACTGTTGCTGTGATTGTGTTGGTGTGGCTGTCAGTATAGTGACATGAATTTGATTGGTCGATATTTATAGTCAAAGCACATGCTCTCTGCACATGGAAATCAAAACATGCAAAGTGTTACTAACACTTCTAAAAAATAAAACCTTTTTATACATATTTTGTTTTTCTATACATTTTCTCCCCATGGTTCATTCATCATCTGACGTAACTTTTTAGCGAAATCTTACCATAAGATAATTGGAAAAAAAGCACAAATGTAGACAACCACCTTTAACGAGAAAGATACGCTTAATTGACCAAATGGAGCGTGGCATTTAGAAATTTGTCTTTAACAGACGATGTTCGGAAATAACTCCGCGGGTTAGTATGGGTTATATGAAAGAGTGAATACCCGTTCTTCTTGGATGACAAATAATCCACACGTGCATTAACTCTTTCACAACCCATACAAACCCGACAGAGTGTATTTCTGATGTCGTCTTTATTCTTTAAGGGTTTAGATTAATGAATGCGACATTATTTTGTTGAGTGCTAACGACGTCATGTTGGTGTATTTCTCTTACTGTGTTGGATGTATGTGATGGTTTTGTGGGCTGATTTTATTATTGTCTTGTTTCTGATGTTCTATCCCAGCACCATAGCGCCAACAGTTATGAGTACACATATTAAATAGTGCGACACTTTTTGTACTCCAAAAGAAACAAATTCTGTCACGTTTCGGGACTTAAACTTAAAATAACTGTAACTTAGTATGCATAAAGAAAAGAAATGTGTACAATTACTAGGACAGTTTTGTCTGAAAATAACCGCTGGTGCCAACTTGCTTGCCGTGTACGTAAACACATCAGAAACGTTGCTACTTGGACGCTCATTGCAAGCGACAGAGATAATGACTGAGTGCAATTCAAAACTTACTTAGGTAACGGAAGAATTGGCATCGATGTAAGGGAGCTATCATAAACAACATTCAACTTTCTTGCAATTTGCAATGATTGATAATACAATTAATTAATTGCAGTTTGGGTTATTCTTCAATCCAAAACGTATGTACATATTTCCTTTAAAAAACAAGAGTTGCTAGAAAAAGAAAGAACAAAACTGTTAAGTTTTACTTCTGACGAGATTATTTGCAATGAGCGGTTTTGTCTTGGCCATACCTTTTTCCTTTTGTTCGTACTTGGCGAGTAAACATCTGTTTTGGTTTTGAACATTGTCTTTCTCACTAACAGTCTTTTTTTTACATTTCAATGTGGGAATATTTGAATGGACACTATCTTGTGTGTGTCCCTATGCAGACTTCAAAGCCTACTTCATCGGAACAGCACAGGCCACCTCGACCATTGACTACGACACGCAGAGAACACACCTCATCATTGCTCGCTGCGCCTCTCCGACTGAGAGTTTTACGGCATCAGTCACCATAGAAGTGGATATTCTGCCAAACCAGCAACCGGTGATCAGTAACTATCCTTCAGGTGAGCGTCTTTGTCTGGTTGGCTGGCTGGCTGGCTGGTTGAGAGAACTAACACAACCCTGACCTTCAAACAGAACATGTCAAAAAAAGAATTAATAAGAGAGAGAGATCGATTGATTGATTGATATACTGATTGATTGATTGCTTGAGTAAGCGAGCGAGTACGCGAGTGAGCGATCTTTCATAAATAAGGATATAGGTTTTAGGCATTGCCTATAGCCTTACAACCAGTCTTTATACTACATTGTAAACACGGAAATCGAACTGCACCAGTTATCACATGTGCATAGAGAAGAAAGCAGCACATACTATGTATATACAGACAGAAAGACAGACAGACACACAGCATTCACCCACGCACACCCACACACACGCACACATTACCAAACAAACTAACAAGCAACAACAACAAAAACCAGTAGGCAAGTACAATACAACATGGGAATGTAAGAGAGAAAGAAACAAGTCGCGTAAGGCGAAATAACAACATTTAGTCAAGCTGTGGAACTCACAGAATGAAACTGAACGCACTTGTGCAAAACGGAGTGAAACTGACGAGCCTGTTCAGCGCGGTAGTGGTTTTGCTGTGCTGCATAGCACGCTTTTCTGTACCTCTCTTCGTTTTAACTTTCTGAGCGTGTTTTTAATCCAAACATATCCTATCTATATGTTTTTGGAATCAGGAACCGACAAGGAATAAGGTGAAAGTATTTTTAAATCGATTTCTGAAATTTAATTTTGATCATAATTTTTATATTTTAATTTTCAGAGCTTGTTTTTAATCCAAATATAACATATTTATATGTTTTTGGTATCAGAAAATGATGAAGAATACGATGAACGTAAATTTGGATCGTTTTATAAAAAAAACATTTTAATTACAATTTTCAGATTTTTAATGGCCAAAGTCATTAATTTTATTAATTTTTTAACCACCAAGCTGAAATGCAATACCGAAGTCCGGCCTTTGTCGAAGATTGCTTTACAAGAATTTCAATCAATTTGATTGAAAAATGAGGGTGTGACAGTGCCGCCTCAACTTTTACAAAAAGCCAGATATGACGTCATCAAAAGTATTTATCGAAAAAAAGAAAAAAATATCCGGGGATATCATTCGCAGGAACTCTCATGTAAAATTTTATGAAGATCGGTCCAGTAGTTTGGTCTGAATCGCTCTACACACACACACACACGCACAGACAGACACACAGACACACAGACACAGACACACACACACACACACACACACACACACACACACACGTACACCATGACCCTCGTTTCGATTCCCCCTCTATGTTAACACATTTAGTCAAAACTTGACTAAATGTAAAAAGCAGAGAGAGAGAGAGACAGAGCGAAAGATAGAAAGGTGTTGGAAGGACGGACACATTACACGAGCACATACTCGAGTTTAACCTAATACTATTAGGTAAGTAATCAACAACATGTGGACTACATCATCTTTCCCAGATGTAGCTGACAGGAAACTGGTTTTAACTGTAATAGGTGAACCACTGTTTGATGTTGTGACCTTGTGTGATTTTGTTTGTGCAGCCACCTCACAGCTTTTTGAAGGCAACATTATCAACCCACTTGGGACAACCATCTACACAGTGACAGCAAACGACCCAGAGGGTGATGCCCTGAGATACATCATGACACAAAGTCCGGAAAACAACTGGCTGACGATTGGTGCATGTATGTGGCCCTTGACTGTAAAGGGAGAAGAGTTTATGTGGAATGGGGAGGTAAGATGGGCGCAGTGGCCTGGTGGATAAGACATCGGGCTCCTAATCGGAAGGTCGCGCGTTCAAATCCCAGCCGCGGTCACCTGGTTGGTTCAGGGTGGAGATTTGTCCGATTTCCCAGGTTGTCTTATGTGCAGACCTGCTAGTGCCTTATCCCCCATTCGTGTGTACACGAAAGCACAATTCTAAGTGCGCACGGAAAAGATCATGTAATCCACGTCAGAGTTCGGTGGGTAATAGAAACACGAAAATACCCAGCATGCTTTACCCGAAAGCGGCGTATGTCTGCCTGAATGGCCCATGAACGAAACAAACAACCATGCCGGAATAAAACCCTTAAAGTGTGTGCAGTGGTACATTTGCATCTAACTTAAAAAATACCAAGTGACCATGGGGACCAAACGAATATTCAATAAATTATTGGTAACTAGGAGTTTATTTGCCTTTACTCGAGTTTCTTTTTTTTAAGAATAAGGCATTTACATTTTCAAAAAGATGAACAGTTACCTTTTTGAAATTATAATGCCGTGAACTACCTTGTCAGCGCCCATCCCCCTTATGCCCGAATCTCGCCGGGGGTGGGCGTTTACAGGATTTTTTTCTAGTTATAGTCTGTTCGTGTAGACCAGACACTTGGCCACAAATAGCACCTGGTTTTCAAAGAAATCATTACGTCGATTTCGTGCGAGGGAGGTTTTGCCAAACAACCCTTTTTAACACCATCTAAGTGATCTATGCTCATTAATTTTGTTGGAGTATTAAACGCTTTGGTGAATCATTCTAATTTAACGATCTTGTTGAGAAATGAATCGCATCCACAAGTGTCTTTACCTTGTTACAAAATATGCATTTTTACGATTTTTGTAGCGTGTTGAAGTGACACGTTTGCCTGCAATCACGACTCGCTTGACCCCTACCCTATATAACCCAATTTATGAAAAAGTAAAAAAAACAAACACGATTTAATACTATGCACTAACCCTAGAGCCAGTAAAACATCATCCACGAATCTGTTGTTCTTTTTGATTTACCTTATCTGGTTCATATTTACGAAATCTATGAACAGAACACGGAATGACGATGCACGATGACTCATTGTGCAGATGACGGAGTGATTCGTACAGCTGTGGACACTAGAGTAATCACTTCAGACTACATCATCTGCACAGTGACGGTCTCGGATGGTCACGATAACATTGTCAACAATTTCATTGTAGCTGCTCGATTCCAGAGTGAGTCATGTGGTTGGTCAGCTGGTTATGTGCGTGTGCGTGTGCGTGTGTGTGTGTATGTGTGAACAATTTTATAGTTACTGTTCGATTCCGGAATATGTCATTTGATTGGTCAGCAGGTTATCGGTGTGTGTGTGTGTGTGTGTGTGTGTGTGTGTGTGTGTGTGTGCGCGCGTTGTGTGTGTGTGTGTGTGTGCGTGCGTGTGTATGTGTATGTTTGTGTGTGTGTGTGTGTGTGTGTGTGTGTGTGTGTGTGTGTGTGTGTGTGTGTGCGTGCGTGGATGTATGTATGTATATGTTGTGTCCAACACACTTGAGTGTATATTTTCTCATATTACAGATCTCAACACACGCCCCTACATCTCTAACCTGCCGTCAAACATCACAGTGACCGAAGTCCAGACCTCTGGATTTGTCCTCGAGACTCTCACGTACGGCGACGACACCCCCCCGACGAACCATACCGCCCTAGAGCCAGACTGTTCCGTGAACCCTGTGTCGGAATGTTACAAGATCATATATGAATCTGAAAGTAAGTCATCCTGGTTTTTGCTTACGAACGTTCATTTGTCCATGCTAGCATTATCAGCTGAAGGTACGATGAAACAAGTCGCGTAAAGCTAAATTACTACATTTAGTCAAGCCGTCGAGCTTACAGAATGAAATTAACGCACTGCATTTTTTTCCCCATCAAGACAACAGAGTGGAACCCTTCTTTTACGACCTACAAACATCTGAGAAAACAAGGGCCTGCAACGTCCGCCCCGTGATCGGGAGGTCGTGGGTTCGAACCCCGGCCGGGTCATACCTAAGACTAAAATTGGCAATCTAGTGGCTGCTCCGCCTGGCGTCTGGCATTATGGGGTTAGTGCTAGGACTGGTTGGTCCGGTGTCAGAATAATGTGACTGGGTGAGACATGAAGCCTGTGCTGCGACTTCTGTCTTGTGTGTGGCGCACGTTATATGTCAAAGCAGCACCGCCCTGATATGGCCCTTCGTGGTCGGCTGGGCGATAAGCAAACAAACAAACAAACAAAAGGGCCTGCAAAATTAGGGAATCATAAAAACGAGGTTAGTTTATTGTGGTTATAAACTGCAAATCTGAAATAGAAAGGTCACAATTATATAATTATGTACGCTTAGTGATTTGGAATTAAAAACAGTGTTGACAAAAGGGTGAGATATGGAACTATAGGTTCTTATATCTACGGGGACGGCATGAAAAAAACATAAGCACTCAATACGCCTACTGGATATGAATCAAAGAATTAGTATGACCGGAGTCGAAACTATTTTTTGACTCGCCTGAGTAATCAGGACAGTCATAGGAATGGGCGGACGCCCAGCGGTCAGTAGACCAAAACATTAACGTTGAGGTTATCTCGGATGTTTTTGAAGCTAGAACTTTGAAACTTTCTCCACTTTTAGGGTTTGATGATCTCCCGCCAGAATCCCAGTTTGGTTGATGCTCTTCAAATTGTGGGGTCATGATCGATTCATGAAAACTAAGCGTTGAGGTTATCTATATATATATACGACTAGAGTCTGTGTGTCTGTGTGTCTGTGTATCTGTCTGTGTATCTGTGCGCGATGCACGGCCAAAGTTCTCGATGGATCTGCTTCAAATTTGGTGGGCATATTCAGGTAGACCCGGGACACGACACAACCTGGTCGATATTTCAACACGTGCTCTCAGCGCGCAGCGCGGAACCGATTTTGGTTCCACCTCAGCTATTTTGGTTCCACCTCAGCTTACCCGGGCCCCCATACCGACACACCATAGCCGCTACACCACATCACAACGCCAAAGTTCTCGGTGGATCTTTTTCAAATTTGGACACCGTATTCAGCTACACCCCGGACACAATATCATCGATGAGATATTTCAACACGTGCTCTCAGCGCGCAGCGCTGAACTCATTTTCGTTTTTGTGTTCATTTCACCATTATAAGTAACTCTTCCTTATCTTCTCCAGTGTTTGGCGTTTATCTCCCTTCCTTCGTGTGGCTTTCCCGTTCAGTTGTAAGTTACTACACTGCGCTGTCCACTGCGCTGAGCGTCTTCGGATATTCCCGGCGTTCTGTTACTGTTACCTATTTTTAGAAGGTCAACGCAGTGTACAGAACGTAAATTGGACCCGTAAATTATCCTCACTGTAAAAGTGCAAAGGTCGAATCAATTTATAGCCACGCGAAAAATACACTGTCATCTATCTCTCTATAGATACGGCTTCTCTGTGTGTGTGTGTGTGTGTGTGTGTGTGTGTGTAAGTGTGTGTGTCTCTATGTAAGCAACACCTGTGCATTCTTCAGTTCTGTTTGTGATGTGGTCTGGCGGCTTTTGTGTAATTTTATGTACTGGCCTTCCTTTGAGAAGCCATAACTTGCTCAGTCCTGTTTGAGTGGAGTTCGCCTACAAAGGTGATTAACACGGTTACATTCGTCGACAAGGATGGGACTCGATATGGTCAGGAATGGCATTATGGCCACTGAATCATTTTCGTGCTGTTCCCATTCCACGAATCTGGGAGGGACCTAAGCTTGGCGGGTCCATAGTTCGGCGTACGGCTCTAAGTACTTCTTCCCGGCGAAGCCGGCTACCCGGCGAAGCGGGTATTCATTCTAGTCTCGCTAATATAGGGTGTGTCTAAAATATGCCGACAGCAGCACGAAAAGCAAGCTCTTTTTTTGTTGACCTCAGTTGCATGCAGGTTGCTATATACAACCCTTCTCATTTGCCTTCTTTTTGTATTTTTGTTCAGGCGGGGAGCATCCTTCTTCAGAGGTCTTTTTCTTCTCTCAATCAACTTCTTACATTTTCAATTACATAATCATTAAACGACAATCATCATAAATATACTTCTAATGTTCAAATCAAATTCCAATAATACATCCACATCTATCTTGTTCCCATATTTAAATTTTGCAATTGTCTTTTTCGTAATAAAATTCACAAAATAGATATAATCATTTTTCAAGTTTTTTTCTAAAATAACCAAATAATATATCTTTTCCATTCAGAACTATGTTAACGTCAATTTTCTTATATACAAAATCTCAACGCACCTTCCAACCCTTCATGACCTCTTGACAATAAGAAAGAAATGTTCAAGAGTGTTCAATTCTTCACAAAACTCACACATGTTCGATGTTATTAATCCCATCTTATTTAATAAAATATTGATTGGATAAATTCCATACAATATCTTCCAATGTTCGTAATCTTTCTTCTTGTGTACATGTTATAGCCAATGACCAGTTTATTTTTTCCAAAGCAACATTCTGTTTTCTCTTCCAAAAATTACAGTGGTGTTATATTACCGACACTGATAATGAAGTCCTGCAATGAAAAATATCGGTATGGTAATGTGTATATCAATCTGGATTTAAGCGCTGTACATAATGCATTATATAAAGGTTACACACTCCGAGTTCTGAATATGGTTGTGATGGATTATCCAGAATAATCACCTCCTCAGCTAACAGAGACAAAGAGGCAGGTCATGGGATAAATATACTCAAACTGTCTAGCTGGTTAATAATAACCCACTTTTTGACATAGCTTTTAAAATGAAATAATATCATCGTTTTCATTCATGACATCCTTTGCATAACGAAAAGCAAGCTCTCTTTCACAACCCAGACAAAGCGGACAGCACTATTTCCGCACATCGATCGTCTTTGTTTGTTTGTTTGTTTGCTTAACGCCCAGCCGACCACGAAGGGCCATATCAGGGCGGTGCTGCTTTGACATATAACGTGCGCCACACACAAGACAGAAGTCGCAGCACAGGCTTCATGTCTCACCCAGTCACATTATTCTGACACCGGACCAACCAGTCCTAGCACTAACCCCATAATGCCAGACGCCAGGCGGAGCAGCCACTAGATTGCCAATTTTAAAGTCTTAGGTATGACCCGGCCGGGGTTCGCACATCGTCTTTAACAGGCAAACAATTCAACAGTGGCAAAAAGGGACATATTTTAGTGTTCTATAGAGCATAATTTTATTCACTTAGTAATACAAAACATAATTTTGTTTTCCAATATTTAGCTGGTATAGTGGCCCTCAAGACAAAAACTGACGAATGTTGCGTTAACGTGTCACTCAGCCCGACAATTGAAGCTGAAGACGATCACAACGGGACAACTTGACTTCAAGACCACAAGCAAGTACCTGATCACCTGTGTGCTTTCCGACGGCTATCTCTCCTCGGAGGGGGATGTTCTCACCATGTACGGGTACAAATGCACCGACCAATGTAAGTTTGTATTGACACAGACTTGACAAGATCTCGTCTGTCTCTGTCTGTCTCTGTCTGTCTCTCTCTCTGTCTGTCTGTCTCTCTCTCTCTCTCTGTTGTAAATGAGTATGTTGATATGATGTTTAATGTTTCGGAAGTTCAAGTAGCAGCAATGTTTTCCACGTATTTATTTCGTGGTTGTTGTTTTTGTTGTTGATGTGTTTTTGTGTTGGACAACGATTAAAAACTATGAATTTATTGTTCAGCCCGTAAAACTTCCTCCACAAGTCTGTTTTTCTTTATGACGTACCTTATTTTAATTATCTGGTTCATATTTTTTACTACAGTTAGAAAACGACAAAAGAAATGAGCGGGCGCAACTGAATCGCGTTTTGTTTGCCTTCTACTACAGGTTACAGGGCTTCGTTAGCTATACTTTCTTTCTTTCTTTATTTGGTGTTTAACGTCGTTTTCAACCACGAAGGTTATATCGCGACGAGGGAAAGGGGGGAGATGGGATAGGGGAAAGGGGGGAGATGGGATAGAGCCACTTGTTAAGTGTTTCTTGTTCACAAAAGCACTAATCAAAAAATTGCTCCAGGGGCTTGCAACGTAGTACAATATATGACCTTACTGGGAGAATGCAAGTTTCCAGCACAAAGGACTAAACATTTCTTACATACTGCTTGACTAAAATCTTTACAAACATTGACTATATTCTATACAAGAACCACTTAACAAGGGTAATAAGTGAAGAATTGTATGGGTGAGAAAAGGAAAGTAAAAGGACTTTGGGGAGGCAGAAATAAAGAAACAAGAAAAAGATCCTAATTAGGTTCACGGCATCGAGAGTGATGCGACCTTCTCTCAGAAGTTAGTAGAGAAGGCTCCCCCATCCACCACCCGGGGGACGCGCCTCTACGCCAATTAGGGGGCGCGAGGGTTAGCTATACCGAGATGCGTCAGCGTCTATCGAAGAGGCCACTAATTCCAAGAGAAAATACAGACTTGGGGGTTCCATAACAGTTAGTTAGTTAGCTGTTGCTTTTCGGGTCCAGCGGACCATAATAGGCCAAATCAGGACCCCACAAGTTAATCATTTCAAATTTTTTTGATTAAAACAATTCTAATACATAAAATCCTTAACGTCACCCGAAGTCAACAAAAAAGTCAATGCAAAACCCTATATATCAAATAACTTAGGTAGTTTTAAAATTCAAATCTTAAAATAAAGACCGGACTCTTTTAAAAACCCAAAAAGAGCTGTAGAGCTGACCTCTGTAAAAATACTTTTCAAGTTCGAGGTGACAAAATACTTTTCTCGTTGATCATATAGATCAGCACACTCGGTGATAACATGACTCACAGTAAAACCGGTATCACAGGCGTGGCACCATGGTGCCTCTTCTCTTTTAAGGAGATTTACATGTGTAAGATAAGTGTGACCAGTATGTAACCTGGCCAAAACACTTTCTTCTTTTCTATTTGAAGTCACTAAAGGAAGTGGCTTTAACAGGTCAGGAAGAGTTTTATACAATTTGCTTTCCGTGCAGGTAGACCAACGGTCTTGCCAGAGTTTTAAGCTGTAACAAAGGGTCTTCCGACATAAATCAGTAAAAGGAACAGACTGCTCAGGGAGACGAGGAACCGCCAAATCTAGAGCATCCTTTGCTGCCTTGTCAGCAACCTCGTTGCCGTGTATGCCCATATGACTGGGCGCCCACATAAAATTGATAATCTTGCCTTCAGAAATAAGTTTGGTATGAAGGTCGTGAATGTCGACTAAAAAAAGGATGAGTCAACTTTCTGGTGGATATCGCTTCAAGAGCTGAAAGCGAATCAGATACAATCAAAAAAGACTGATGTCTGGATTGATAAATTAATTTTAATGCCAAGATGATGGCCCTAAGTTCCGCCGAATATACCGACGAACCATTAGGGAGCCGGAGTTGAAGTGGTTGATGTAATTTCTTATTAGAAACTGCTTCCGCAGCAGCGGAATCGTCTTTGAGAGAGTCGTCAGTAAAAATAAATTCATACTCTGTGTACTTTGAGCACTGCTCAAGAAACAGCTGCCTAAAGACAGAGTCCGAGGTTTCATTCTTCTTGAAAGAAGTTAGGGAAAAATTGACGGTTGGGTTTTCCAACTGCCAGGGTGGAGTGTTTGTTGTCAAAGGATCGTCACAGACAGAATCAATATAACAGCCCTTTCACATTCAGAAAGTATACGTATGCCGAAAGTCGGTATTTCAGTAGGTTTGGCTAAAAATGTGTCCTTCAGAATGGGATTAATAACACATTCATGAGCAGGGTTTTCGGGGTTTGCCTTTAGCTTAAGGTAATAGTTCATGGAAAGCCGAAGTCTGCGGATCTCCAAAGGAGGTTCTCGCGACTCGGCATACAAACTATCCACTGGTGTTGTGCGAAAAGCACCCAAACAAACTCTCAGACCCTGATGGTGGATGGGATCTAAGGCCTTTAGGACATTTCTCTTTGCAGAACCATAAACAATACAACCGTAGTCCGGCTGTGGACGGACAAGAGACCGATACAGACGTAACAATGTTGCTCTGTCAGCCCCCCAATCCGTGTGACTTATAACTTTGAGAACGTTGAGACCCTTTTGACATTTGGTTCTTAAATATTTGATGTGTGGTAAAAAGGTAAGGTTGCTGTCAAAATCAGACCAAGAAATTTGACTTGTTTAGAAACTTTAATCTTTCTTTCTTTACTTGGTGTTTAACGTCGTTTTCAACCACGAAGGTTATATCGCGACGAGGGAAAGGGGGGAGATGGGATAGGGGAAAGGGGGGAGATGGGATAGAGCCACTTGTTAAGTGTTTCTTGTTCACAAAAGCACTAATCAAAAAATTGCTCCAGGGGCTTGCAACGTAGTACAATATATGACCTTACTGGGAGAATGCAAGTTTCCAGCACAAAGGACTAAACATTTCTTACATACTGCTTGACTAAAATCTTTACAAACATTGACTATATTCTATACAAGAACCACTTAACAAGGGTAATAAGTGAAGAATTTTATGGGTGAGAAAAGGAAAGTAAAAGGACTTTGGGGAGGCAGAAATAAAGAAACAAGAAAAAGATCCTAATTAGGTTCACGGCATCGAGAGTGATGCGACCTTCTCTCAGAAGTTAGTGGAGAAGGCTCCCCCATCCACCACCCGGGGGATGCGCCTCTACGCCAATAAGGGGGCGCGAGGAGAAACTTTAATCTTATGGTTGTTTATAAAAAGAGAAGGCTGAAGAACTTGATGTTTTTTCCTGTGGAAATGAATACATTCTGTTTTAGCCAGGGAAAATTTGAACCCGTTTTCTTCAACCCATTTTTGAATTTTGGAAATACACAGCTGAAGCTGCCGTTCAACCCCAGGTAGTGTTCTTCCCTTGGCAGAAATTTGAAAATCATCAACAAAAAGAGATTTGTCGATACCAGCCTGGACGTGTTTGACGATGTTATTGATTTTAATGTTAAAAAGTAAGGGTGATAAAATACTCCCTTGAGGAACTCCGATCTCCTGTTCAAAAGAATCGGAGAAAGTAGAACCCACTCGGACCTTAAACTCCCTTTCGGTAAGAAAATTGGAAATAAAAATGGGAAGATTCCCATCAAACCCTAAGGTTTTAAGATCTGATAAAATACCATGCTTCCATGTTGTGTCATACGCCTTTTCCAAATCGAACAAGACGGACACAACGTGCTCTCCGCTTACCAGAGCGTTACGAACAAACGATTCAAAACGAATCAAATGATCCGTTGTACTTTTATGTTTTCGAAAACCGCACTGGACTATGTCCAAAGCGTCGATCCTTTCCAAGTGCCACAGTAACCGCTCATGCACCAGTCTCTCCATCGTCTTACAAAGACAGCTGGTTAAGGCTATCGGCCGATAGTTATTTGGATCCGAATGATCCTTTCCGGGTTTCGGAATGGGAATAATTATGGCCTTTCGCCAGTGGTTCCATAACAGTCATCTACGTTACTGGCTTTCTCTAGCAAAAGAGGAACGATGAAAGTTCCAACTTATGATATAGTTTTCACCCACAGAAGCATACTACGGGAAAAGATATTGGCAGTGCCGGCCGTCAGGTTACTACTGCTGATGGGGTCTATGTTGACCAAAAGAGTGGGATTCCCTGTAGGTGGAGTTCCTGTAGTGGGATTCCCTGTATACAGGGAATATCACAAGGTGTAGTTCCTGTAGCGTTTCGCTGATATCGCTGTAAGTCACGTGATGCTCAGCGACATCGGTAGAATTTGATGTTTTTCGATCTTTTTTGATATTTCTTAGTAATTCGAGTATGGTTTGCAAGTTTGATTGAAAAACTCACCCCTGTGGTATTCCCTGTATACAGGAAATCCCCCTACAGAAACTCCACCTACAGGGAATCCCACTCTTTTGGTCGACATAGACATCAGCGCCACTACTGGCTCTGTCTCGAGGAGAAACACAAGCGCCCGCCATCTACGTTACCGTCATGAAGCTTGCAGAAACACACATGATATATAAGATGACTATACGATTTGTCACACACACTATAGGGGCATCCATTAGCCTGTGTTGGTGAACGATAAAGCTACACACACAAAAAACACAAATATTGACACACACAAAAAACCAAAAAGCCACGCACTTGGGGGGACGGGGGACTTTACCAAATCTACTTGTTGCTTCTTATTGACATTACGTAGTACAGTAGCTCTTGCAATGTGCTTGAACAGGAAAGCGTGATTTTCTTTATTTGTATCTTTTTAAGCTTGATTTTAACCCCTTATAAATTAATGTGTAAGCTTCCGCAGAGATTACTTTGACCCAAATTTGAATAAATGTAATTGAAAATTTAGGGCGTTACAGTCCCGCATCCACTGAAAAAATCCAGATATGTTGTCATCAGACATTTAGTCAAAACTTTACTGAACAAAGGTACGAATAATGGATTTCGAGTTTTTCTGTTGGATACACGTGACGTTTCAAATCTTTGTCTCCGTTAAAATTATTGCAAATCCATGAAGGTTTATTACAGCAATCAACATTTTATGTGAATGTTTATAGATAAAGAGTAATAACACGAATTTTAGACGGTAGAAATAAGAAGAAAGAAGAAAAGTTTAAAAAACGTACCACTTTTTTTGTTTTGCCGCGGTAGCCATTTTTCTTGCTGGAATAACAACAAGGAAAGTCGCTAGACATTTCTGCAAAACAATTTTTCATGAATTGTTTCTCGTTGATCGCATATTGAGATGTGCCACGTTTGCTGACTGTTCCGGTGTAACACGAGGAAATTACTCCGAGATATTTACTCCGGAGTAAAAATTTCGTTACGAAAATTGTACTCCCTTTACGAAAAACTTACTCCCCCATAACACGAGAAAATTACTCCCCACGACAGGTTCCGAGTCAACATTTCGGTCGAACATAATTATTACTCCCCTGACGAATAAATAACGAATAAATTATTCCACCCTAACACGAGCAATTTAACTTCCCATGCCAGGTGTACGAAATGTATACTCCCTTGTCCCCTGATAGTCTTGGTGGTGGAAGGAGTGGAGGGACGGTAGCGCGACATTCGTTTGCGCGAGATCACATATTGGCATTATCCCTTCGCCCGCATCCCATTTTCGCGTACGACATTTTTACTGGATGTAAAAAATTTGAGGAGTCAAAACTTCGTGGAGGGAGTAATTTTTTCGTACCTTGGGGAGTTGTGCGAAAGGTATACTCTGAGTAAGAATTTCGTACGAAATTTTTACTCCGGAGTAAATTTTTCGTGGAGTAAGAATTTCGTGTTACACCGGGATTGGCGACTTTCCCTTACATCGGAGACCTTTAACTTTTATTTAAATAAGTGATCAATAACATGTACAAAATAATCTTTCAGAGAGGATATAATTATATGACACTGATCGGAACTGTTTTTTATGAACTACTGTGTACGATTGTGTGTGTGCAGCCACAGAGGAGAGCTGTTCCGATGATGATGCCTTCTTCGCTGCGTTGATTGCCTTAACTTCTCTCACTCTTCTGGTTGTTCTCTGGCACGTTTACTGCAGAGGGAAAAAGGCAGCGCAACAACCACCACTGACACACGTCTATCCTTCGCACAAAGGGTCAAAAATCCCAACAATGAGAGGATATATATGACACTGATCGGAACTGTTTTATATGAACTGCTGTGTACGATTGTGTATGTGCAGCCACAGAGGAGAGCTGTTCCGATGATGATGCCTTCTTCGCTGCGTTGATTGCCTTAACTTCTCTCACTCTTCTGGTTGTTCTCTGGCACGTTTACTGTAGAGGGAAAAAGGCAGCGCAACAACCACCACTGACACAAGTCTATCCTCCACACAAAGGGTCAAAAATCCCAACAATGAGGCCTTAAATAAATAAGGCCTTTATTTGTTGTTTATGACCGAATGCAGAAATGGTCTTATCTCATACAAATCTCTAGCCGGTATAACATGGTGAGCTTTACAGAGTGTTCAACTATGTACTTTCCAAAACCAAAAATGGTTATTTTGGAAAGTTTTATATTTTGACGAAACAGGACATTTTGAGGGCATAGATGGCACGAAAATCAAGTTTTGTTTCAGGGTTTCTGATAAAAGTACGACGAAAAAAATGTCTTGTTGAAGTGAACTTTTTATGAATTATGGGTCATAATGGACGTTTTTGGCAACTTTTTGTTGTATAAAACATGTAGTTTCAGCGACCGATTACTCTTCCGGACAAAAAAAACAACAACTTTGCAGGATGTTTTATTTTACTCTAAACAGGTCCATAAAGATGCAACAACAGAGTAACGTCTTCAAATTTCAAAACAAATGTTTTTCTTGGTAGAAATTAGGAGCAAAAACAAAATTTCAGAAAAAGGTCAGTTTTTGTACTCTGACAGAATTTCTAAAATCGTTCCTGGCTTATTCTTAAAATACCTCTCTGTTACTGCACGAAAACACCAATCTGTTGAAACTATAACAAAGAGCAAGAAGATTGGAATGTTAGTCTAGAAGATGAATATGTCCCAATGACGGCACTGATGCTGAAACAAATGATTGACAAAAACAGCGTCAAAAGTTTTCAAATGTGAATTTTAAGTGCTAATTCATTTTTTTTTAAATAATCATTTTTGGAAAGAAAGAGGTTGACAATGACAAAGTTACATTGCACCATGATTCTATTGTGATTAAAATAAGTTTATACCTTCACATGCTGAGAACCCAAAACACGTTTTTGGACCAAAATTACCAACACATAACCAAATTACCTTTTTCTCTTTTTTTATTATGGATTTTTAACGTTAGCAGTCTATCCGTTTTTCGACTTGTGTAAGTTATTTTTGTTTAATGTTTTTGAGATTATATATGTTAGTTAGTTAACTGTTGCTTTTTGGGTCCAGCGGACCGTTTAGGCCAAATCAGGACCCCATTAGTTTAACATAGCACAAATTTAAATTAAACCAATTTTTAAAAACAAAGTCAAAAAACAAAGTCAGGAATGTTACCCGAAGGGAATACAAAAGTTAAGTCGAAACCCCACGTGTCAATGAACTTTAAAATTCAAGAGATTATATATGTTACATTATATTTTGTAAATAGTTATATCATCATTTTAGTCATTTTCTAGTTCATAATCGTTAACAGTGTGATATATCGCCCCCAATAAGTTGTCCAGAAAGTGAAACCTTATAGAATAATTAAGTTTTCGGTAGCTTAATAATAGGCTAAATAAATATGTCCTACTAATTGGAGTTTGAAGGCAAAGCCGAAAAAAAAGAAAAAAGTCTGCCTTTGATTAGAAGATCTGTACATAAATAAAAAGGTTAGATGCACTCTTTAGATACACAAACTACGTTCTGCTTTTTACTCTAAATGCAGTGTCATGAAGTGGATTATTGTGCGAATAAAGGAGTTACTTTTATGTATACGTGTTTTGCCCTATCTAATTACACTGACTCTTCACTCTTCACACTACACACTTCAAACACAGAATTTGGGAGGATACAGACTTATTAATTCCTCACAAATTACAACTCAATTCTTCACCTCTAAACATCAATACCAATCAACTTCTCGAACACACAGTTCACACAATCTTATCGCAATCACTCAATACATGTGATTAAATGATATAAAGATACTATCTCAAAAATAGATTACTGCACAAGTTAAGGTGTTGACAGACACTCACGAGTTCGTATCACGGCTCACTGCATGTCGTAATTTACACATCCGTGTGCCGCTGAATCCACGTAGATGATGATTTCCCAGAAACACACTCTCCTTGTAAATGCTATTATGATATTAGCTATACTTAATCTATGAATAACACTACCATACATAGCATCACCGTCTTAAACATAACATAAATGCGTAACAACATTTATGTTCAAGAAATTACCCAACAAAAACCGTAATACAATCACAACAAGAATTCTCTTAAAACTTCATACTAGAATTTAGTGCACTTTGTATACACTAACATTTACATTCCAGCTATGTATTCAAGCTTCAATAATATACAACATAGTAAATCATTTACCTTAAGAGACCCGTCTCTTGAAAGAGTGCTTGTTCCCCGAACAAGACCGACACACGCTGACAACCTTCCTGGTTGAAAATCTTAGGCGCTGTAATCTTTCTAGTTCATAACCAGTTCTATTTCTCAAACTTGTGAACACAACTCATGTCAAGCTAAAGCTATTTCCTCGTGCAACACACGAAACCCGTGATAACGCTTCTCCTGTCCCCAAAGCATCGCAATTCAATATTTAGGGAAGTTAAAATCACGACGTGTTTCACAACACAAATATCCTAGTCACATCTTTGTAATAATAATAATAATAATAATAATAATAATAATAATAATTGTTCCCCCCTCCCCATTCCATCTTCCCACCTCATGTATGTTGTAATTGTCCAAATGTGCTTTTCTGTTATATGATTCTGTCCTTTCGGTTAGGTGATGTCCTGTAATGTACAGCATATTCATGTAAAAAAAAAAAAAAACTGTACAAAAAGAGAATAATAAAAAATAAAAAAAATAATTGTCAGTAAGTACTGGTGTCACATGACTGATGTGAACCAGTTGATTGGCAAATGGCGATGCGCTTAAATCTGTTAGCGCACTCTTGGAGTGCGCTAACTTTTCCACAGAGCGTATTCTTACGCCCTTTGCCAAAGTGAGACTGTACTCTCATCCTCAGAATTAATTAATGACATGTAGCTTATATTCTCCACAATACCAAATGACCATAAATTCCCTGCTTCTCAATTAAAGCAGAAGTGGGTTTTTTTCTGACAGATTGCATGTGCCTGTGCCAGTGCCAGTGATCTAAAAATAGAAGCCGCTGTGTTTCATCTCATGTTCGCCGACTTGCATAGATTCTTCTCATAATATGCCGCGTTAGTGGCATGTAGCTTATCATCCACATTTCCAAATGATGAGTTAGCATACAATTCCCAGCGGCTAACAGAAAACACAAGTGTTATTCCGATAACGTACACAGCATTTGGAAGACTGATTCGATCGACTCTGTCATACGTAGCAGACTACACTGAAATACGACTGCATCAGTTCAGTAAATGAATGGTTTCCGAATTATTATTTCAAGGCAAGAACAATCGTAATCGAAAACGTGTAGGGTTCAGAACGTTCTTACCATATAACTATAAGACTTATTACCAGCCTACCTGGCTCATTCGTGCAGACTCAGTGACAGTGCAGACTGCAGTGGTTCGATTGTTCTTGCCTAGCAGACGACATAAACCCCGCTCAGCAAATTAACATGTTGGGCAAATGTGAACGAAAAAACGATGGGGATATAATACGTGCAGGGTTCAGAGCATTCTTACCGTTCATATTTAGTATCAGACTCCCCGATGAGTGAAGATACAACACGAGAAATATGCCACATTTATTTTGAAAATGTGCGAACCGTCGAGTCCTTCGTGGGGTAGTCAATTCAAGGGGAGTCACTCCGCACAGTCAATCCATCGAAGCTCGACTGAAGGTTTCGAATTGCAAATAATGAAGAGCACAGTCCTTTCTCCGAGTTCAAATGAGGTATCTCTGAAAGATCATCACTGTTCAGCTTAACGCTACACTGGAATTTACCAACAGAAATCAAAATGCGGGAGACGAAAGCACGACACACTTGAGACACCGGCCCACACAAAAGTAGATCTTACTGTACACGACCTGACCACACAGTTATGCCTATTCAATTGCGCGTAGCAAAATGTGCGTTTGGAATCTTCTTTTTTCTATGGCGGTTCTGACAATATCGTTATTGTCTGTCTGTCTGTCTGTCTGTCTCTGTCTGTCTGTCTCGCCCTTCCGCACACACGCGCGCGTATACACACACACACACATACACACACACACACACATACACACATACACACACACACACACATACACACACAAACAAACACACACACACACACACACACACACATACACACACATATTAACAAACACGCACACGTGCATACACACACGCACACAAGCGATGTGTTGGCTTTTTATTTAGGGGGGAGGGGGGGGCAGATTTGACCGTCGGATTTCTCGTCGAGTTCGTGCAACATTGTTGTGATCTTGCTGCCAGCCAATAAAGGTTGAGTGATAGAGGGGGAGGGTTAGGAGTGAGTACCCCGTTCGCTTTAGTTCACTATGGATACTGACGACGTTGCCAGGCTTGTGTTGCTGGATGAATTGGCAGACGATTCCTTTGTTCAAACAATACTACTTTCCCAGAGAACTGCCGTTATAATTGCTCTTGGGGTTGCCTCAACTTTAAACAAAGATGATGGGCCTAAAGTGTTCATTGAGGGGTTTGTAGAACACACAGTGCCGCGTTATGCTCCCTGCCAATTCAAGGCTCATTTTCGAATGAGGCGGGAAACTTTTCAGGTAATATAATTAATGATTCGTCACGTCATGTTGAAGAAGAAAAGAAGTTGAGAAGAAAACTCAACTCTGCACAAAAAGTAATCCACCCATTTTCGTACCTCAACTACAACATTCATCCCCGTGTCATTTTATACGAGATAACA
This sequence comes from Littorina saxatilis, assembly GCF_037325665.1. NCBI lineage: Eukaryota > Metazoa > Mollusca > Gastropoda > Littorinimorpha > Littorinidae > Littorina > Littorina saxatilis. The sequence continues at coordinate 8,009,475 of NC_090255.1, forward strand.
CATGATTGCCCCCCCCCCCCCCCCTAAACACACATTCTCTGGGCACCCCCCCCCACCCCCACACTTTGTCTCTCTGTCTTCCTTCCTCGTGTATTTTTTCCACGCGTATTGTAGTTGTCATTGTAAGCAATTAAACTCTGCACACACATTATTAGCACCCAATTTTGTATCAGTTAAAAACAAGCATTCCCGTGTCATTTCATTCAAATTTTATATGCCATTGAAAGCCCTTCGCTATCTGACACTCGGGTCAAAGATTTCTGTAACAGGCGCTCCACATCTGAATCAATAGAAATGACATAACACAAGATACATGCAAAATAGAACTACAAAACAATCTGTTCGGGAAAATTGAAGGATGTGGCTTTCTCCTCGTATGCAAAATGTGCAAAGTTACGCCCAATTGTAATTGTTGTCAAATTTGTAATTGGTACCTGACTCAGTTTTTAGGTCGATGTCGGCGGCGTTCACTTGTATCCTATAAAGAAATCGTTGATGGGAAAGGTGTGCGAAATAGCCAAGTGAAGGGCCTTTAATGGCATGTAAAGTTTGAGTGAAATGAAACTTCTTCTTCTTCTGTGTTCGTGGGCTGAAACTCCCACGTGCACTCGTGATTCGCACGAGTGGAATTTTACGTGTATGACCGTTTTTACCCCGCCATTTAGGTAGCCATACGCCGCTTTCGGAGGAAGCATGCTTGGTATTTTCGTGTTTCTATAAACCACCGAACTCTGACATGGATTACAGGATCTTTTTCGTGCGCACTTGGTCTTGTGCTTGCGTGTACACACGGGGGTGTTTGGACACCGAGGAGAGTCTGCACACAAAGTTGACTCTAAAAAATAAATCTCTCGCCGAACGTGGGTACGAACTCACGCTGACAGCGGCCAACTGGATACAAATCCCGCGCGCTACCGACTGAGCTACATCCCCGCGGGAATTTGTTTGTTTGTTTATTTGTTGCTTAACGTCCAGCCGACTACGCAGAGCCATATCAGGACGAGGAAGGGGGGGATGAAGGGGGCCACTTGTCAAGCGATTCCTGTTTACAAATGCACTAACCCATTACTTGTGTCCCAGCAGGCTTTAGTAAAACTAAATTAATACCTACTGGAAGATTACCAGTTTCCAGTATGTTAAAATAGGCTTAACCTATCTACTGCTGGACTTACATCAGAACACTAACAGATTAAACTATACATGAATCGCGAGACAAGCGGCAAGAGAAGAGATTTTTGGAAAAAATACAGGTGAATGAGCAAGAAGGCAGAAAAAAGAAAAGAATTCATGAAGAAAAAGAGAGCATGACAGGAAAGAGGAACCAAAAATCTACCTAACAGCAAACTAGAAAGCTCCTGCAGTTCCAAAAACAGGAGGGGCCTTTAATTTCATAACCGCAGTGCCCCACTGCGGGACCCGCGGGAATGAATGTTTGTATTTGGGGTACAAAAATGGGTGCAATAATGTGCGTGAAGAGTTTATTTCTTTACAATAACAACTATAGTACGCGTGTTCAGAATATAAGAGGAGATATACGCGAGAGAGAAAGACAGAAAAACAAATAAGTAGAAATAGAATGTGTGTGTGTTTATGGTGAGGGGATGGGGAGGGGGGGGTAGTGATCATGCGTGAATAGGTGTTTACAATGCGTGATATTACAATGCGTTTTGACAACAGGAGCTATGTGAGTGGCTGGCGCCTCATCTTCCAAAGGAGAGAACCATGACTGCCGAAAAAAAACTTCTGGCGACTATTTGGCTCCTTGGCAACCAAGAATGCTTCAGAAGTGTTTCAGATCGTTTTGGATTGAACAAAGGGAGCCTGCGTAGGACTGTTCAGCTTGTGTGCAAAATTCTTACAAGTCTGCGAGAAGACGTCATCAGGTGGTCACAACGACATGAACTTCCATCACTGGCAGAGAAGTTTGAGGAGAGGGGAGGCATAGCCGGGGTTGTGGGAGCAATTGACGGCACATACATTTGCATTCCTGGACCATCAATTCACCGTGGATCATACGTCAACCGAAAGGGACATCCACGTTTCCAACTGCAAGTCGTGTGCAGCAAGGATCTCTTATTCTTAGACGTTGTCACAGGTTGACCTACCCGGTAAGGTTGGTTGGTTGGTTGGTTATTGATTATCGTCTCTATCAGATATTGCTATTTGAGACTGATGTGAGTTTGTTTCCTTGTACCCGGTAAGGTTGGTTGGTTATTGATTATCGTCTCTTTAGCAAACATTGCTATTTGAGACTGATGCGAGTTTGTTTCCTTGTACCCGGTAAGGTTGGTTGGTTGGTTATTGATTATCGTCTCTTTAGCAGACATTGCTATTTGAGACTAATGCGAGTTTGCGAGTAAGGTTAGTTAGTTAGCTGTTGCTTTTCGGGTCCAGCGGACCATAATAGGCCAAATCAGGACCCCACAAGTTAATCATTGCACATTTTTAGATTAAAACACTTCTAATACATAAAATCCGCAACGTCACCCGAAGGCAACAAAAAAGTCAAAGCAAAACCCTATGTCAAATAAACTAGGTTGTTTTAAAATTCAAATCTTAAAATAAAGACCAGACTCCTTTAAAAACCCAAAAAGAGCTGAAGAGCTGACCTCTGTAAAAATACTTTTCAAGCTCGAGGTGCCAAAATACTTTTCTCGTTGATCATACAGATCAGCACACTCGGTGAGAAAATGACTCACAGTAAAACCGGTATCACATGCGTAGCACCATGGTGCCTCTTCTCTTTTAAGCAGATGAACATGAGTGAGATAAGTGTGACCAGTATGTAACCTGGCCAAAACACTTTCTTCTTTTCTACTTGAAGCCACTAAAGGAAGTGGCTTTAAAAGGTCAGGAAGAGTTTTATACAATTTGTTTTCCGTGCAGGCAGACCAACGGTCTTGCCAGAGTTTTAAGCTGTAACAAAGGGTCTTCCTACGCAAGTCAGTAAAAGGAACAGACTGCTCAGGGAGACGAGGAACCGTCAAATCTAGAGCATCCTTTGCTGCCTTGTCAGCAACCTCGTTACCGTTTATGCCCATATGACTGGGCGCCCACATAAAATTGATAATCTTGCCTTCAGAAATAAGTTTAGTATGAAGGTCGTGAATGTCGACTAAAAAAGGATGAGTAAACTTTCTGGTGGATATCGCTTCAAGGGCTGAAAGCGAATCAGATACAATCAAAAAAGACTGATGTCTGGATTGATAAATTAATTTTAATGCCAAGATGATGGCCCTAAGTTCCGCCGAATACACCGACGAACCATTAGGGAGCCGGAGTTGAAGTGGTTGATGTAATTTCTTGTTAGAAACTGCTGCCGCAGCAGCTGAATCATCTTTGAGAGAGCCGTCAGTAAAAATAAATTCATACTCTGTGTACTTTGAGCACTGCTCAAGAAACAGCTGCCTAAAGACAGAGTCCGAGATTTCATTCTTCTTGAAAGAAGTTAGGGAAAAATTGACGGTTGGGTTTTCCAACTGCCAGGGTGGAGTGTTTGATGTCAAAGGATCGTCACAGACAGAATCAATATCTATAACAGCCCTTTCACATTCAGAAAGCATACGTATGCCGAAAGTTGGTATTTCAGTAGGTTTCGCTAAAAATGTGTCCTTCAGAATGGGATTAATAACACATTCATGAGCAGGGTTTTCGGGATTTGCCTTTAGCTTTAGGTAGTAGTTCATGGAAAGCCGAAGTCTGCGGATCTCCAGAGGAGGTTCTCGCGACTCGGCATACAAACTATCCACTGGTGTTGTGCGAAAAGCACCCAAACAAACTCTCAGACCCTGATGGTGGATGGGATCTAAGGCCTTGAGGACATTTCTCTTTGCAGAACCATACACAATACAACCGTAGTCCAGCTGTGGACGGACAAGAGACCGATACAGACGTAGCAATGTTGCCCTGTCAGCCCCCCAATCCGTGTGACTTATAACTTTGAGAACGTTGAGACCCTTTTGACATTTGGTTCTTAAATATTTGATGTGGGGTAAAAAAGTAAGGTTGCTGTCAAAAATCAGACCAAGAAATTTGACTTGTTTAGAAACTTTAATCTTATGGTTGTTTATGAAAAGAGAAGGCTGAAGAACTTGATGTTATTTCCTGTGGAAATGAATACATTCTGTTTTAGCCAGGGAAAATTTGAACCCGTTCTCTTGAACCCATTTTTGAATTTTGGAAATACACAGCTGAAGCTGCCGTTCAACCCCAGCTAATGTTCTTCCCTTGGCAGAAATTTGAAAATCATCAACAAAAAGAGATTTGTCGATGCCAGACTGGACGTGTTTGACGATGTTATTGATTTTAATGTTAAAAAGTAACGGTGATAAAATACTCCCTTGAGGAACTCCCATCTCCTGTTCAAAAGAATCGGAGAAAGTAGAACCTACTCGGACCTTAAACTCCCTTTCGGCAAGAAAATTTGAAATAAAAATGGGAAGATTCCCATCAAACCCTAAGGTTTTAAGATCTGATAAAATACCATGCTTCCACGTTGTGTCATACGCCTTTTCCAAATCGAACAAGACGGACACAACGTGTTCTCCGCTTACCAGAGCGTTACGAACAAACGATTCAAAACGAATCAAATGATCCGTTGTACTTTTATGTTTTCGGAAACCGCACTGGACTATGTCCAAAGCGTCGATCCTTTCCAAGTGCCATAGTAACCGCTCATGGACCAGTCTCTCCATCGTCTTACAAAGACAGCTGGTTAAGGCAATCGGCCGATAATTATTTGGATCCGAATGATCCTTTCCGGGTTTCGGAATGGGAATAATTATGGCCTTTCGCCAGTCAGGAGGAAAAGTTCCAGTAGACCAGATATGATTAAAAATAGTTAAAAGAACTGTCAGGACGTTTTCAGGGAGATGACCCAAAAGTTGATAATGGATATCATCCTGCCCTGTAGCTGAGTCATTGGATTTTAGAATGGCATCCTTTAACTCGTACATCGAGAAAGGAGAATTGTAATCTTCCAAATTGGCAGAATCAAAGGAAACGGGTGTAGCTTCAGATTTATCTTTAACTTTTTGAAACTCTTCAGAATAATGTTCCGAAGAAGAGTTATGATTTATTGTTGAAGCCAAGATATTCGCCACGTTTTTCTTGTTGGTTATTACTCGACCATGTTGTTTGAGGCATTGGACAACCTCTTTACGATTTTTACCTTTAATCTTACGGATAATCTGCCATACCTTCTTGCTTGAAGTTTTGAAATTAAGCTTAGAGCAAAAATTGCGCCAAGAGGCTTTTTTACTCTTTTTGTAAATAAAACGGCTTTGAGCTCGAAGTTTTTGGTGAGCGATCTTATTGGCTGACGTAGGGTATTGGAACATATGCCGTTGAGCTCGTTTACGCTCCTGATTGACAGCTTGGCACTCTTCGTTAAACCAAGGTGTTTTTGGACCTTTGGGTTTAGAGGAAGATTTGGGTATGCTGTCTTTTGCACATTGCACCAAAAGGGTGGAAAAAGTTAAAGCCGGGTCTTCAGAATTTAGAACTTCTGGGGTTATTTGTCTTGAAGTAGAAAGACGAAATAAATCCCAGTTAGCTTTAGAAAACTTCCAGTGTGGAAGGGCTTCCTCGCCCTGATCCTCTTCAAAACTGACAAAACAGGGAAAATGGTCACTTCCACACAGATCCGAATGGACAGACCATTTCAAATCAAGAAATAAAGATGGGTGGCAGATAGCTAAGTCCAAATGAGATTCTTCTCCAGATTGAGTTAAAAAAGTACCCGCTCCGGAATTTAAAAGGCATAAATCCAAGTTATCGATGACATCTTCGATAATCTTTCCTTGAATGTTGGAAGATTCGCTCCCCCAACGTCGGGAATGGCCGTTAAAATCCCCTACCAAAAGGAACGGGGTTGGTAATTGATGTATTAAGTTTTCTAGGTCATTTTTTGTGACCGTAGTAGATGGCGACAGATACAAGGAACAAACAGTTATAGCTCTATTACAAGAAATGCGAGCCGCTATTGCCTCAAGGTTAGTGTCCAATTGGACCTGATTAAAAAGGAAATCAGAACGGATACAAAGTGCACTACCGCGACCTGTAGACCGCAATAAGCAGCTATACCCAGGCAGTGATATATTTTTGTTAGGGCCTATAAGCGTCTCCTGTAAACAGATTGCAATAGGATTACTTTTCAAAAGGAGATGAAGTTCCTCTTGATTGGCATTAAGACCTCTGATATTCCATTGTATTATAGAAGCCATTAAAAAGGTTTAGTATTTTAAAAACAAATAAAACTTTATTCAGTGCCCGATCCTCCACCCCCCTCCGACGCAGGGTAGAACCGGTTTGATTCATCCATTTCCGATTCCCCACCCTCGTCAGACAAGAGGGAGAAAGGGTTTGTCAAAGAAATGAGCGATTTGTCTCCCTTTTTTATTCGGGTAGGCAAGTCAGGCCTGACCCTGGCCTTGGGAGACCTCGAGGATCTTCCCTCAGAGTTTGATCTTGGCGGGTGGGAGGAAAGATCCGATCTGCCGATCGAACCCGTCCGCCCAACCCCCGAAGACCCGGCCGAATGAGTGGAGGATTTTTTCCCCCATTTGGTTTGGGTTTTAGCGGCTTTATGCACGGCCGCCTGCGTGACGTTAGTGACGCCAGTCGGAACTGTTGTCTGAACCTTCACACTCTCGGCAACCGTAGCCGCCTTCTCACTGGTATCAGCAGCAACAGCCGCCTTTACTCTACCCTGGTTAATATTTGCCACGACAGTCTCAAGACGATCAATCTTTTTAATGAGAGTGTCCAAGATTGTAGTCACCTTAGTGAGAAAGCTCTCAAGAGACGAAGGTGTAGTCGGTGTCGCAGAAGGAGTACTAACAGCCCTGGCGTATGTGGACACCGAGGGCTGTGCCATCTGGGACATGACCTTCTGTTTCGCCTCACCGAAAGAGCATCCCTCCGTTGTTCTCATCTTTTGAATGGCTTCCTCCGTTTTCCACTGGGGACATTCTTTTGAAGCAGAGGAGTGTTTACCCCCACAGTTGTGACACCGTTTGGGTCCCTCGCATTCACCCTCATGTTTTTCCTTTGTGCAATCTCTGCACATTTCCTTCCCCTTGCAGTTTTTGCTACCGTGGCCAAACCGTTGGCAACGATAACAACGCAGAGGGGAAGGAATGTACAGAGAAACCGGAATACTTTCAAACAGAACAACAACTCTTTTGGGTGCAACAGCTGTACAGAAAGTTAGGAAGAGAGTGTTTGTTTCCACTCTCTTTCCTTCTTTATCCGTTCTGGACACTCTGTGAACGTCGATAACTCCTTGTGATGCCAACCCATCCTTCAACTCCGCACAGCTCATACCTTGGAAGTGGTATGAGCGTGCCACACCCCGAGAGGTGTTCAGGTATGAGTGGCTCGTCACGGAAATCGTGAAGGAGCTCGATCCAACGCTCAGGGCGGAACCATGGCGGGACAAAAGAAGATCCGATACCTTCCTGGTGGGGCAATCCACCAAGAAGCTACCATCCTTCTGGCGTTTCACTGACTGAACTGATGAGGAAACCCCCTGAAACCACTTCTCGAGAACAAAAGGTGAAATCTTTCTTTGACTAACACTCTCAAAATGAACTAAGAGGAATCGGGGCCAAGCGCCCCGTACCCCTGCTGCAGCAGCAGTAGTTCTAGATTCATCCTCGCTGTCAGAATCTCTGTCTTTCCTTTTCTTGTTTAACAAAGTTAAAGATGTCATAACACGTAAGCTCAATGAGGTGGGAAATACACAGTCACCCTTGTGAGAGCCCCCGTGACAAGGGAAGGGCCTAAAACTGTCATTTGGCGTCGACCCAAACTGAAACCAAACGCATGTGCTTACGACTGAATACTAAGGTGTCAGCCATTCATCCCCTGGTCACACATGACAAACTCGGGATTCACCATACTTTAGAAAATAAGTGAAGAATTTTATGGGTGAGAAAAGGAAAGTAAAAGGATTTTGGGGAGGCAGAAATAGAGAAGAAACAAGAAAAAGAACCTAATTAGGTTCACGGCATCGAGAATGATGCGACCTTCTCTCTGAAGTTAGTAGAGAAGGCTCCCCCATCCACCACCCGGGGGACGCGCCTCTACGCCAATTAGGGGGCGCGAGGTGCGAGTAAGGTTGGTTGGTTGGTTATTGATTATCGTCTCTTTAGCAGACATTGCTATTTGAGACTGATGCGAGTTTGTTTCCTTGTACCCGGTAAGGTTGGTTGGTTGGTTGGTTATTGATTATCGTCTCTTTAGCAGATATTGCTATTTGAGACTGATGCGAGTTTGTTTCCTTGTACCCGGTAAGGTTATTGATTATCGTCTCTTTAGCAGACATTGCTATTTGAGACTGATGCGAGTTTGTTTCCTTGTACCCGGTAAGGTTGGTTGGTTGGTTATTGATTATCGTCTCTTTAGCAGACATTGCTATTTGAGACTGATGTGAGTTTGTTTCCTTGTACCCGGTAAGGTTATTGATTATCGTCTCTTTGGCAGACATTGCTATTTGAGACTGATGCGAGTTTGTTTCCTTGTACCCGGTAAGGTTGGTTGGTTGGTTATCGTCTCTTTAGCAGACATTGCTATTTGAGACTGATGCGAGTTTGTTTCCTTGTACCCGGTAAGGTTGGTTGGTTATTGATTATCGTCTCTTTTGCAGACATTGCTATTTGAGACTGATGCGAGTTTGTTTCCTTGTACCCGGTAAGGTTGGTTGGTTGGTTATTGATTATCGTCTCTTTAGCAGACATTGCTATTTGAGACTGATGCGAGTTTGTTTCCTTGTACCCGGTAAGGTTGGTTGGTTGGATGGTTATTGATTATCGTCTCTTTAGCAGACATTGCTATTTGAGACTGATGCGAGTTTGTTTCCTTGTACCCGGTCAGGTTGGTTGGTTGGTTATTGATTATCGTCTCTTTAGCAGACATTGCTATTTGAGACTGATGCGAGTTTGTTTCCTTGTACCCGGTAAGGTTGGTTGGTTGGTTATTGATTATCGTCTCTTTAGCAGACATTGCTATTTGAGACTGATGCGAGTTTGTTTCCTTGTACCCGGTAAGGTTGGTTGGTTGGTTATTGATTATCGTCTCTTTAGCAGACATTGCTATTTGAGACTGATGTGAGTTTGTTTCCTTGTACCCGGTAAGGTTGGTTACTTGGTTATTGATTATCGTCTCTTTAGCAGACATTGCTATTTGAGACTGATGCGAGTTTGTTTCCTTGTACCCGGTAAGGTTGGTTGGTTATTGATTATCGTCTCTTTAGCAGACATTGCTATTTGAGACTGATGAGTTTTGTTTCCTTGTACCCGGTAAGGTTGGTTGGTTGGTTATTATCGTCTCTTTAGCAGACATTGCTATTTGCGACTGATGAGTTTTGTTTCCTTGTACCCGGTAAGATTGGTTAGTTGGTTATTGATTATCGTCTCTTTAGCAGATATTGCTATTTGAGACTGATGCGAGTTTGCTTCCTTGTACCCGATTATCGTCTCTTTAGCAAACATTGCTATTTGAGACTGATGCGAGTTTGTTTCCTTGTACCCGGTAAGGTTGGTTGGTTGGTTGTTGATTATCGTCTCTATAGCAGACATTGCTATTTGAGACTGATGCGAGTTTGTTTCCTTGTACCCGGTAAGGTTGGTTGGTTGGTTATTGATTATCGTCTCTTTAGCAGACATTGCTATTTGAGACTGATGTGAGTTTGTTTCCTTGTACCCGGTAAGGTTGGTTGGTTGGTTATTGATTATCGTCTCTTTAGCAGACATTGCTATTTGAGACTGATGCGAGTTTGTTTCCTTGTACCCGGTAAGGTTGGTTGGTTGGTTATTGATTATCGTCTCTATAGCAGACATTGCTATTTGAGACTGATGCGAGTTTGTTTCCTTGTACCCGGTAAGGTTGGTTGGTTGGTTATTGATTATCGTCTCTTTAGCAGACATTGCTATTTGAGACTGATGCGAGTTTGTTTCCTTGTACCCGGTAAGGTTGGTTGGTTGGTTATTGATTATCGTCTCTATAGCAGACATTGCTATTTGAGACTGATGTGAGTTTGTTTCCTTGTACCCGGTAAGGTTGGTTGGTTGGTTATTGATTATCGTCTCTTTAGCAGACATTGCTATTTGAGACTGATGTGAGTTTGTTTCCTTGTACCCGGTAAGGTTGGTTGGTTGGTTATTGATTATCGTCTCTTTAGCAGACATTGCTATTTGAGACTGATGCGAGTTTGTTTCCTTGTACCCGGTAAGGTTGGTTGGTTGGTTATTGATTATCGTCTCTTTAGCAGACATTGCTATTTGAGACTGATGCAGGTTTGTTTCCTTGTACCCGGTAAGGTTGGTTGGTTGGCTATTGATTATCGTCTCTTTAGCAGACATTGCTATTTGAGACTGATGTGAGTTTGTTTCCTTGTACCCGGTAAGGTTGGTTGGTTGGCTATTGATTATCGTCTCTTTAGCAGACATTGCTATTTGAGACTGATGTGAGTTTGTTTCCTTGTACCCGGTAAGGTTGGTTGGTTGGTTATTGATTATCGTCTCTTTAGCAGACATTGCTATTTGAGACTGATGCGAGTTTGTTTCCTTGTACCAGGTAAGGTTGGTTGGTTGGTTTGTTTGTTTGTTTGTTTATTTGTTGCTTAACGTCCAGCCGACTACGCAGAGCCATATCAGGACGAGGAAGGGGGGGATGAAGGGGGCCACTTGTCAAGCGATTCCTGTTTACAAATGCACTAACCCATTACTTGTGTCCCAGCAGGCTTTAGTAAAACTAAATTAATACCTACTGGAAGATTACCAGTTTCCAGTATGTTAAAATAGGCTTAACCTATCTACTGCTGGACTTACATCAGAACACTAACAGAGTTGGTTGGTTGGTTATCGTCTCTTTAGCAGACATTGCTATTTGAGACTGATGTGAGTTTGTTTCCTTGTACCCGGTCAGGTTGGTTGGCTGGTTATTGATTATCGTCTCTTTAGCAGATATTGCTATTCGAGACTGATGTGAGTTTGTTTCCTTGTACCCGGTCAGGTTGGTTGGCTGGTTATTGATTATCGTCTCTTTAGCAGATATTGCTATTTGAGACTGATGCGAGTTTGTTTCCTTGTACCCGGTATGGTTGGTTGGTTGGTTATTGATTATCGTCTCTTTAGCAGACATTGCTATTTGAGACTGATGCGAGTTTGTTTCCTTGTACCCGGTAAGGTTGGTTGGTTGGTTATTGATTATCGTCTCTTTAGCAGACATTGCTATTTGAGACTGATGTGAGTTTGTTTCCTTGTACCCGGTAAGGTTGGTTGGTTGGTTATTGATTATCGTCTCTTTAGCAGACATTGCTATTTGAGACTGATGCGAGTTTGTTTCCTTGTACCCGGTAAGGTTGGTTGGTTGGTTATTGATTATCGTCTCTATAGCAGACATTGCTATTTGAGACTGATGTGAGTTTGTTTCCTTGTACCCGGTAAGGTTGGTTGGTTGGTTATTGATTATCGTCTCTTTAGCAGACATTGCTATTTGAGACTGATGCGAGTTTGTTTCCTTGTACCCGGTAAGGTTGGTTGGTTGGTTATTGATTATCGTCTCTATAGCAAACATTGCTATTTGAGACTGATGTGAGTTTGTTTCCTTGTACCCGGTAAGGTTGGTTGGTTGGATGGTTATTGATTATCGTCTCTTTAGCAGACATTGCTATTTGAGACTGATGCGAGTTTGTTTCCTTGTACCCGGTAAGGTTGGTTGGTTGGTTATTGATTATCGTCTCTATAGCAGACATTGCTATTTGAGACTGATGTGAGTTTGTTTCCTTGTACCCGGTAAGGTTGGTTGGTTGGTTATTGATTATCGTCTCTATAGCAGACATTGCTATTTGAGACTGATGCGAGTTTGTTTCCTTGTACCCGGTAAGGTTGGTTGGTTGGTTATTGATTATCGTCTCTTTAGCAGACATTGCTATTTGAGACTGATGCGAGTTTGTTTCCTTGTACCCGGTAAGGTTGGTTGGTTGGTTATTGATTATCGTCTCTTTAGCAGACATTGCTATTTGAGACTGATGTGAGTTTGTTTCCTTGTACCCGGTAAGGTTGGTTGGTTGGTTATTGATTATCGTCTCTATAGCAAACATTGCTATTTGAGACTGATGTGAGTTTGTTTCCTTGTACCCGGTAAGGTTGGTTACTTGGTTATTGATTATCGTCTCTTTAGCAGACATTGCTTTTTGAGACTGATGCGAGTTTGTTTCCTTGTACCCGGTAAGGTTGGTTGGTTGGTTATTGATTATCGTCTCTATAGCAAACATTGCTATTTGAGACTGATGTGAGTTTGTTTCCTTGTACCAGGTAAGGTTGGTTGGTTGGTTATTGATTATCGTCTCTTTAGCAGACATTGCTATTTGAGACTGATGTGAGTTTGTTTCCTTGTACCCGGTCAGGTTGGTTGGCTGGTTATTGATTATCGTCTCTTTAGCAGATATTGCTATTCGAGACTGATGTGAGTTTGTTTCCTTGTACCCGGTAAGGTTGGTTGGTTGGTTGGTTGGTTATTGATTATCGTCTCTTTAGCAGACATTGCTATTTGAGACTGATGCGAGTTTGTTTCCTTGTGTGTTTGTTTGTTTGCTTAACGCCCAGCCGACCACGAAGGATCATATCAGGGCGGTGCTGCTTTGACATATAACGTGCGCCACACACAAGACAGAAGTCGCAGCACAGGCTTCATGTCTCACCCAGTCACATTATTCTGACACCGGACCAACCTGTCCTAGCACTTACCCCATAATACCAGACGCCAGGAGGAGCAGCCACTAGATTGCCAATTTTAAAGTCTTAGGTATGACCCGGCCGGGATTCAAACCCACGACCTCCCGATCACGGAGCGGACGCCTTACCACTAGGCCAACTGTGCCTAAAACACGAAGACAAGGCGAGCACCGACAGAAGCACCAATTGCCAATGGTTAAGGACAAATCCAGGACCGGTAAAGAAACAGTTGGGGCATGTCATAAAACTGCGTTACTAATGACTCAAACAACTTAAGATTCTCTGTGTATTTTACGACAAGTGTTTGATTTTGGGGGGTGTCTGTGTTGTAGGTTCCACTGTACGAACAACTTAAGATTCTCTGTGTATTTTACGACAAGTGTTTGATTTTGGGGGGTGTCTGTGTTGTAGGTTCCACTGTACAAACAACTTAAGATTCTCTGTGTATTTTACGACAAGTGTTTGATTTTGGGGGGTGTCTGTGTTGTAGGTTCCACAGTACAAACAACTTAAGATTCTCTGTGTATTTTACGACAAGTGTTTGATTTTGGGGGGTGTCTGTGTTGTAGGTTCCACTGTACGAACACTGCCTTATATTAAAACAATCTGTTTATTGAAAACGGCAAGGGACTAGAATGGTTGTTCCAGTCATATAACTGTTTTGTTGTTGTTTGTTTTTTTACAATAAACGGCCTCATAAAAAATGTGCCCTAAGAGAAAATGTAAGTTTCACGCCCTCACGGCAAAGCCATTAGGGGCATGTTACACGGGAAAACCCGGCTTTGTATGAAATCAAATCTGCCCTAAAACCAACCTGCCTATTTTATTTCAAGGATGGGTACTATAGGACACTGGATGAAACGTTCTGCTCTGACAAAACAACATGCCAGGCCGGAGATTAGCTGTACCTTCCAGTGATGGAACAACCACAACACTTGTTGATTGTACGTGCATTTTTGTTTCTTTGTTTGTTTGCTATGGCCACAAAAAAAATAGGTCTGTTTACGGTAACATAGGTCAAAAAAATAGGGTCGGTAGGTCGGGATTTTTTTTTTTTTTTTCAAAAAACCATAGTTTTACGTTATTTTTTTTATTTTTTTAATTTTTTTTCCCAAATACCAAAAAAAAGTCTAGGGTCGCGCGAAAAAAATAGGGTCGGTCGGGTTACCGTCAACAACCTATTTTTTTGGGGGGGGCCTTAACGCCCAGCCGACCACGAAGGGCCATATCAGGGCGGTTGTACGTGCATGGCTTTGTAAATTATCTGCATCTTGGCAGTGAAATGATCATTTTAATCTGCTTCAACATCTTGACATGCTGTTTTTTCCCTCCCTCCGGATAATGGTATAATCCTTGTAAATGGAAGGGAAGTATTCAGTCTGTAGTCCTACCTGTACTCGCATGTGTTTCGGCAGTTAGTGCCGCTTACGTCAAAGCGATTTCGGATCGAATCTCAGCCAGTTTTGTGTGGTGGGAACAAACAAGTCAAAAACCATACTTCTACGATAAATCTAAGAACATTGCGAGTTACAAGTACAATTTTAAACGCCTTATTGTCAGCTGATCGGAATCACTGTAACTACAGAAAAATGCTTCGGTAACCATGAATTACGCTCCGGTAACAATGGAATACGCAGCGTATTCACCTCCGTAGCAAACAGAGACAAAGAGGCAGGTCATGGGATAAGCAAACAATAAGTACAAGATATTAAGAGAACAAGAAAAAGCGCCCTTCATCTTCAATCCACATTGTGACAATGTGTGGGTTTTTTTTTCTTCCAGGTCAAGAGAGACAGAGAGAGAGAGAGAGAGAGAGAGAGAGAGAGAGAGAGAGAGAGAGAGAGAGAGAGAGAGAGAGAGAGAGAGAGAGAGAGAGAGAGAGAGAGATGGTTACGGCTCCATCAACGGAATAAACAACGTCAACAACAACCATTTCAAATGCAAAACTTAAAACAGCAAGAAGAACAACGACAGCAACATTAACACCAGAATAATAACAAAGACGCATGGTTCCGGTTTCTTCCACGTGTATAAAGTACACGCATACCTCGCCAGGTTTGTTTCTGTGACTAGTCGACTTCTTCTTCTGCGTTCGACGGTTGTGTCTAGGGTCGTAGTTCCGCTGCTGTCGTGAACTGGAACGTCGCTTTCAGGTCTTCTGACGTTCCCCAGAGCTTGGTCTCCAGTGTAGCTCCTTCTGGCCAGATCTGGTTCCGCAGCAGAATGAAGTTTGTGCATGTATTCAATACATGTTCTACTGTCTGGTCGGCCGCCCCACAATCGCACAATGCCGACTCTGCTTCGCCGATCCTTTTCAGGTGCGCTTTAAAGCCGCAGTGCCCTGTACGCAGCCGGAAGATGGCAGTCTGCTCTGCACGGCTGAGGCGGTGGATGGGGTCTTGGTCTGGCTTGTAGCCTCCGTTTCTTTCTTTGAATGCTGTCTTCCAGCGATGCTTGATGAGGGTTTTGGTCTCTCGGTAGGACAGGCTGGTTTCTGGTTGTTCCTGTCTTCCTGCATCCTTGGCCAGACCATCCGCCTTCTCATTTCCAGCGATACCGCAGTGCGCTGGAATCCACTGCAGAACTACGGAGGCTTTCTGGGACAAGTCGTTCAGGGACTTCTTCAGCTCTTCCACGAGGTGTTCTGCAGGGGCTGTGAGGACTTGTAGTGCGGACAGGCAGTCAGAGAGGAAGACAACCTTGGGTGGGGTTTCCTCAAGAGAGGTGAGGAAGTCTGCAGCTGTATGGAGGGCAACAACTTCTGCTTTGAAGTTGGAGCAGAGAACACCGCATGGTGTGGTCAGTGTCTCTGGGGGTCTTCCTGGCATTTGAATGAAGACGCCACTTCCTCCGTTCTTGGTTGCGCACTCTGCCGAACCATCTGTATAAGCGTGGGTCCACTTGCTGGCTGGGTACCTCCTGTGTATTTCTTCCAGGGCAAGGGAGCGGAGGGCTGCATCACTCTGTTGCTGTTTTCCGGAGATGCCAGGAATGGACATCCTTACATGGAATCTCTGACTCTGGGGAGACCACGGCTTTGGATTGAGCCTCTCGCACTGGTCAGGGCTGGGTTGAAGGATGTCAGCATTCTCCCTCTGCTGTGCTTTTAGCTGATGGTTGGGGCTCTGGCGCTTCAAGCGGTTCTTGGTGAGAGCTTGGAACTTGTTGTGGAGCGGATGGCTCTCGAGTCTCTTGTGCTTCTCTCCTTGTATCAGAAGCTTTGCCTGTCGTCTGTCTTCCAACGGTTCGATGTTGGCCACCTTCTGCATCTCAGAGATGGGAGTGGTTTTCATCGCTCCAAGGACAGTCCTCAAGCCGAGGTTTTGGACTCGGTCCAGTCGTGCCTTGTTGGTCCTGGCTGCTGTGTTCCAGGAGCTTGATGCATACTCCAACACAGGCCTCACCGCCCCAGTGTACACTGTCTTCAGGATTTGGGAGTTGGCGCCCCATGTTGTTCCTGAGAGCTTTCTCATGATTGCGAGTCGTCGTATGCCTCTCGCCTCGATCTCCTCAAGGTGTGGTTTCCAGGTGAGGCGGGAGTCCAGCTTGACGCCGAGAAAGGTAGGCGTTTCGACCTGTGGTAGAGCCGACTCTCCCAACTTGAGGTTGACCTTTTCTTTGGATGTGGACAGGGAGAAGACGGTCGCAACGGACTTGACTCAGTTGAGCTGTAGTCCCCAGTCTTCGGTCCACTGGTGGATGCGTTTCACACCGTCCTGGATTCGGTGAGCGGCTGAGGTGGTGTGTTCAGCACTGCTCCAGATGGCTAGATCGTCTGCGTGAAGCGTGTTGGAGACATGGCGAGGGATGGCGCTGGTGATGTCATTTATGTAGATGAGGAAGAGCGTGGGTGAAATTACTCCGCCTTGAGGCACACCTTCCCTCATCTTGACGCTCACACTGTGGTAGCCATCCAGGACAACTCTTGCCGACCTTTCGTGAAGGAATGATTTGACCCATGTGTACATCCTCCCTGTGACGCCGCTCTGGCGCACTTTCAGGAGCAGGGCTTCCCTCCACACTCTGTCGAAGGCTTTCGAGAGATCGAAGAAGACGCCGACCACTTTGTGCTTCTGCTGAAACGCATCTTCTATGTCTTGCGCCAGGAGCGTCAGCTGGTCCTCGGTGTTTCTTTGGCCTCTGTAGCCTGTCTGAGTGGCGGCAAGGATGTTGTTGGACTCCAGATGCCATATGAGTCTGCGGTTCAGGATCCTCTCCATCAGCTTTCCTAGGCAGCTAAGTAGGCTGATGGGTCTATAGCTTGCTGGGCTCTTTCGGTCTTTTCCTTTCTTGAGGATTGGAATGACGTGTGCCCTTTTCCATGATGAAGGAACTGCACCAGATCTCCAAGAGTGGTTGAAGAGTTTCAGCAGGGCGTGCTTGGCATTGTTTCCAAAGTGCTTTATCATGTCGTTGCTGATGCCGTCTGGACCCGGAGCTTTCTTGCATTTCAAGGCTCTGATGGCTTCCTCGAGCTCATCCATACGGAGTGCAGAAGACATGCAACTGTTGGCCTTGTCGTGAATGAGAGTCTGTTGAAGCTGCTCTCGTACTGCTCTGGTTCGTTCTCTGGGCAAAGTTACTGTGGTGTCTTGTTGGTACATCCTGGCAAGGGTGTTGGCTGCTATTTTGCCCGTCTGAAACTCTCCGTTGGCTTCTAAGACTGTCTGTCTCTTCTCTGGTCGGTCGTTGTTCAGAGTTTTGGTGAGCTGCCACAGTTTGAAGGTGTCTTTATCCATGCTAAGGGACTGTGTTTTCTCATGCCAGCTGTTTCTGAGTTGCTGTAGTTTCACCTTGGTGAATTCGGCTTTGGCTTTGTTGTGGGCTGTCACAAGTTCATCAGTTGGGTTTTCCTCCATGGCTTCTCTGGCTGTGCAGACAGCATCATGAAGTTGTTGAAGATGGTCATTCCATCCAGGCTTGTAGTCGCGGCGTCGTCCCCTAGGTATGGTCTTTTTTGCTGCTTTCAGGACAGCTGCTGTGAAGTGTTCCGCTTGGTCGTTCAGGTTTTTGTCTTGGAGATCTAGTTTCCTGCAGTTCTCATCCAGTTTTCGTTCAAAATCGTTCCATCTGGCTTTCTTATAGTTCCAGCTTGGTTTCAGTTTCTGCCTGGTGGTTCTCACTTGTTCTTGAAGTTGGATGATGACTGGTTTGTGGTCGCTTCCTCCAAGCTGCTGGTTCACCTCTCGCTGTGCGATGCTGGCAATATCGTCTGTAGCGATGGCCAAGTCTGGGGTGCTAGTGGTGCGCCAGGACCTGGAGTAGTAGGTGGGAGGGTCATCCGGTCTATTCAGGAGGATCAGGTTGTTTTCAAACATCCAGTCTTCAAGGTCTTCACCCTTCCTGTCCAGTTCAGCATAGCCCCAACTAGGAGAGTGGCTGTTAAAATCTCCTGCAATGAGCCAATGTTCGGAGGCAGGCTGAAGATGCTGAAGATGCAGAGGTTTGGTCGGAGGGGAGTAGAGGTTGAAAAAGGTCATTGCTTTGTCCTCGGTGAAAACTTTGATCCCCAGGAGTTCCGAGGAGTCATCGTTCGACCTGTAGACTTCAGCTGCTGGGATGGTGTTTTTAACAAGCGTAAGAACGCCGCCTTTGGGTCCACCGGCTCTGTCCAAACGGAAGCTTTCATACCCTCTCATTGTGAAGCGGTGGTTCTCATTCAGATGAGTTTCCTGGACGCAGCAGATGTCGATGCTGTGGGTCTTCAGGAATTGTTGAAGGTCTTGTTTTTTGTTTCTCACTCCCTCTGCGTTCCAATGCATAAGGGTGAAGTTGCCAGTCGCATTACTCCGTCCTTCCCTGGCGATCTCAGAAGGGTGGGAGCTGCCAGTCGCTGGGGGTGGGCTCCTTTGAGGCATGGAGCCCGGCACCGCCTCTACCTGGCTGGGTTCCATAGAGGCGACACCATCACGAACATTCGACCTAGACACAATCATTTGTCGTAGTAAGCGTAGACATCCGGTCTGCTCCCCGCCTAATGGCCGATGTCTTCCGTCTTCGGGGGACTACGTGGGTTTAAATTTGGAGTGGTCCTTCTCCTAGAGGAGTTTCCTTGCAGGGATAGTGAGCCTCCTCTGCCCTCGTTTTAATTTTGGAGTGATCTTCTCCTAGGACAGCTGCCTTCCAGGGTTGACGAGCCTGTCCTGCCCGGCTATTTAACCCATAGTTGGGGGTTGGTTCGTGGGCACTAGGGCGTATCCACACGCCGGTGGGCCTGCATGCCACACGTCTAGGGGCCAACCACCTCCGAGTCCTTGTAGTTCAGCCTGGGGCCTTTCGGTACCCAGTTCACGCCTGTCGCCACGATGGAGGCACTACAAAGGGCTTGCTGTGGAGAGGTTATGTACTGACAGGAGAGACTGACGCAAGCTGCTCTCTTTTCGCGTTGTCCTGAAAAGGACGGTGCTAGCCAGCGGTGAGGCCTGAAAGCGAGAAGTGACAAGCACAAAACACTTCGCCAACACACTAGACACATCACACAACCATTTGACAGGCTGTGACTAGTCGACAGACGATGCCATTTGCTTTGTGTGTGTTTTTGTTGTTGCTTACTGTACATGACATACATTACGTGTAAAATCCAGTTCTTTAACAGGCAACAAACCTTGCAAATTTCCAGAAGCTGCAATCTGAAGCGACCTATCTCTGATTCTAGCAGACGATCTCTTCAATGTTTAACACAAAATCAGCAAACTCTCCTGTCACATAGAACGTCTATTGTATAGTGCAATGTTGAAGTGAAGTTACCGGTCTGAAACATTTCGTCGTTTCTTCTGAGACAATCCTTGTTCTCTTATCTTCAGATTTACCGCAGTCTTCACCACGCGAATTCCCAACAGAAGTCAGACTTTCGAACATACAATCTACGTAGGCAAGCATGATACGTCATGACGTCATATGGTTCCTAACATATTGACGTAATACTAAGCATCCGGTTATCTCGAGTTTTCTCCTAATTCATATTACATGTCCGTGGGTTTTTCAATGTTCGGTCATTTCCGTGGCTTCATGCGGAAAGGGAACCTTCGTCTGCAATCAATTTATATTTGAAAATAAAACACTGTTTAAACCAAATGGCCCAGAAGTGCAGCTGCATATGAAACCGAACTGTTTGAGATGCTATACCTTTTGATAACTAAAATAACTTTCGATAAATCGTCTCCATTAATTTTACTTGAGTTACATATATTGGAGGTAGGTTCAACGCAATATGTGGAGGTTACATGCCGAGTCTCAGTGATTATTAAAAATAATGGTCGAAGTTGGCGGATCATGAAAAATGCGAGCTTCAGCGAGCTTTTTCATGACCGCGAACTGAGACCATTATTTTTAATAATCACTGAGACGAGGTGTGTAACCTCTTTATTCCTCCTTTCTTCAGTTATTCAAAGAAAACAGGAGTTTTTGTGCGAAAGTTTGATCGAATCCGAATCACTCGACCAGTCAACCTGCGCAGGCGATCGATTAATGCGCGGTTGTATAGTTCCGTGCAAATCATTCCATTCTGTTAACACTTCTTGTCAGTTTCCCTGTTTTAGACTAAAATCAAGTACACAGATATGCTGTTATTCTGCTGTGGCGGTAAAGGCAGATATTGTGTGTTCTGTTTATGTTTTAGTCTCGTTTAGGAAAATGTTCTTTCGTCAAATGGGACTAGCAGACGAACTTTTGCACCCGTGTTCCAACGTTAATTACTGTATGAAGTTCAGTTTTCTGGGGAAAATAGTGTATGAAACCGCTTTATGTTGTTTAAATTGATGAGATGTGTGCATTTGGTTGCGTGTGATCTGTTTATAAAATGAAATATTGTTGAAAACTGACCGTCGGATTGCAGTCAGTGTTGTCGAAGAAACTGCGTTAAAAGAAGGGGAACTACTCTTGTCGGCAAGAGTATGAGTTACTTGCCTTGGGAATTCGCTTGTGATGAACGGTTTGTGCACGGCAGATCTAGATTCAGAAAACAACCGAACTCATGGATTTTATATGGAGATTCATGTGTTCAGGCCTGTAGTTGTTAATTTAAATGCGGTATGTTTGTATTGTTTGCTCCAGAGATGTATACTTCGTACGTATAGAGCGTTCGGAACTTTTCAGTCGCAAAAGTAGTACCGAAACAGAACAGCTTCTCAACCCATTGCACTATCGAGGATTCAGGCTGTTGCTGGCTCGTTATTTGTTTGGTTGCTGGGTCATTATCGAAAAATAACTAGCTCTACAAGTTTACAGAGGTAAAGAAGCAGAGGGGGGAATAATTTTCGATAAAGCCGGATATGACGTCATCAAAGACATTTATCAAAAAAATGAAAAAAACGTTCGGGGATTTCATACCCAGGAACTCTCATGTCAAATTTCATAAAGATCGGTCCAGTAGTTTAGTCTGAATCGCTCTACACACACACACACACACACACACACACACACACACACACACACACACACGCACGCACGCACGCACACACGCACACACGCACGCACATACACCACGACCCTCGTTTCGATTCCCCCTCGATGTTAAAATATTTAGTCAAAACTTGACTAAATATAAAAAATCCAGAACAGCGAAAGAAAGCGTAACTACCGGTAAAACGGTAAGGTCTGCATAATCACAAGACACATTAATTACAAACTTCCATAAAAAAAACAACTAAAAAGACGAATTTCAACTGTCGAAAAA